>NC_056743.1:15947930-16246868 GCF_019279795.1 Protopterus annectens
CATTGATATCATTAATGTCCTTATCCACCATGCATCAATATCATTAACATCCTTATCCACCATGCATTGATATCATTAACATCCTTATCCACCATGCATTGATATCATTAATGTCCTTATCCACCATGCACTGATATCATTAACATCACAGTGTAAGAAACTTCTCTGTGTGGAAGATTTTCAGTCCATATATTTCTAGTTAATCACTGTGTATTAATCAGATCAGACAATAGTAGTAGAAGTAGCTTAACGAACTCGCAAGTCAAAAAGTAATAATAGAAAATATATAATTCTACAGTATTACTAAGTATTCGAAAGTAATCCAAGCAAGGCAGGCAGTCTGTTTCCAGTCGAAAATCCTTTATTAAGTACACAGACAAGTGATCCAAGTAAAACAAAAATAGAGTAATAATTTCCTCACAAGCTTTCCAAATATATATATACTTTTTATCAGACATAGGAGTGGTTTACTGTGCTGTAAAACAAAGTGTTATTGGTACACATGTTAAATTCATATCCCTTCCCCCATCAGTGTGACATTCGAGCTGGTCCTGCCCTACCTAGTAGCTGTCATAGTAATATATAGCCCTAATGTACTTTAATGGTACATCTTATTTAACCAAATTATTAAGTCTGTGATTTTATACAAGGCAATATACTACATGGCTGGAAATATATCAATCTTAGTTCATTTTGCAATCAAAAATTATATATAAATATATACATATACATTTTGCATGTAAAAATCAGTTTCTATTTTCATAACCTATTGTTAAAGATCGCTTTCGTCCTTCTAGACTTCTTCAGGTCAGTGTACAAGAACCCTAAAAACCTATATAATTGTATAATTAATTAGTATTGTTATTACCATCATTTTGAATAAAGTGGAAAAAAGAGAACCAGAAAAAAGTAAAAATATATATGTATGATGATGGAAACAAAATATACACTTACATGTCAAATGATTTAAAATGGTATTTAAAACCAATTTGTAGAAAAAAAAATAAAATGCACTTAGTCATGTAAACAATATGGCAATTTTCTAAGTTCCAGTGCACTTTTAATTGAACAGTAGTAGTTTAGTCCAGGCTTTCTAAAAGAGTTCAGCTTTAATTGCCACGTGAGTTCCTGTTTCTCCAGAATATTCGGGATGTCTCCTTCAAGATCACCCATGTATATGCGATCCATGATCTGGAACTTAAAACCTGTGTGTCTTTTATGAAGAGAAAGGTGTTTGGCTAGTGCATTATTTTTACATCCAGAGCAGATTTCTGACAGATGACATGAAATCCTTCGCTTGAGTTTATTTACAGTCTTGCCCACATAGAATGCATCACATTCATTGCACTGTGCCCTGTAAATTAGTGTTACAGTCACCCCCTGCACTGGTTTTAATGATCTTCTTTAAATAAGGGAAATAAAAACTATTACCTTGCTGTATAAATATACAAAATGTACAATTAGTTTCACATCTCTTAGTGCTTTTCTCACATGGTCTAGGTTTAAATTCAACAAAACTTTTAATATTCCTGGCCTTCCTATAAACAAATGATTGGGCTTCACCTAAGATGTTAATCAGAAAAGGGTTTCCTGTGACAATGTCCCAGTTTTCTTCAATAATATTTTGATACTGTGATAATCCAAAGTGTATGTCAGGATGCAGCTATTTTTGCATTTGTTATTCTCTGTGGGATTACTTAACATTTTTCTACTGGGGAGGTTGAGTGAAGGTGCTTCAGTCCTTTTCAGTTCTATAATGGGTTCCAGGATGTTTTTTAACATCTGACTTTCATAGCCTCTCACTAGAAAATCATTCTCTAAGTTGTTCAGGTTTCTCAAAAATGGTTCCATCTCTGTGGTGATTCGAGCTAATCTATAGCCTTGGGATTTCACTACATTATACTTGTTTTTTGTAGGATGTAGACTTTTACTGTGGAGTAATAAGTTAACCCTCGTTGGTTTTCTGAATTGATCAGTGGTGATTCTGTTATTGTTGATGTCCTTGGAAATCTGCATATCTAAGAAAGTGGTTGAAGTACAGCTATGGGAAGAGGTAAACTTCAGGAAGGTGGTTGTTCGATTGAGGTAAGTGATAAAATCTCCAAGCTGCAAGGTGTCACCTTCCCACACAATAAAGACATTGTCAATAAAACGCAAATAGCATGTGATATGCTGCATGTAGTCTGTGTTGTTTAACACAAAGTCCTCCTCCCATTTGCCCAGAGCTATGTTAGCTATGCTGGGAGCCATGGCAGCCCCCATTGCTATACCAGTTTTTTGTTTGTAGTGTTTGCCATTGAAAGTAAAGAAACTGAAGTCCAGTACAAGATTAATGAGCTTGCTTAACTTTTGAAGTTGTGCCTGTGTACCCTGATTATGTTTCTTAAAAGACTCCATAGCCGCTGTTATACAGTAATTGTGAGGGAGCACTGTGTACAAGGATTCCACATCAATAGTTACCAAAATACTGTCAGCTTCCACTGTAATGTTTTTTATTTTCTTCAAAAAATTCATTGAATCTCTTATGTATGACTTATTCTTTTCTGCTAGAGGTTTCAGCAAGTAATCAAGGTAAATGGCTGTGGCTTCAGTAAGAGAACCTCCACTTGCTACCACCGGTCTATAAGGTGGGTCTTCTCTGTTCTTGTGTGGCTTTGGTATTCCAGAAAAGTAAGGTAAACGTGGGTATGGGCTCCATAAATAATTATAAAGATTTTCAGTTATAAGTTTTTCTTCCCATAATGTGGTGAGGTTAGTGTTCCATAAATCATATGCTCTTTTTATGTCATCCATGGTAAATAACTCATAAAATCTCTTATCCTCCAGCATGTTCTCTATCTTTTGGTTGTAGTTAGTGGTATCAGTCACAAGTATACCTCCTCCCTTATCTGCCTTCATTACACGCCTGGATTTATCATTGCCTAGCTCAAGCAAGGCTTTTCTTTCTCCCTGTGTTAAGTTATAAAGTTTTTTCTTTGGAGATTTTTTAAGCAGTTTCCTAATATCCATCTCACATTTCACTTCAAAAGCAGCTAGTGTTTGATGTAGTGATGGACAATAGCTGCTAGGCCTTTTTATAGTTTCATCAATAGGCTTATTTTCAGTGTCATTACTTTTGCCATGAAACTGTACCCTTAAGTTGAGCTTCCTCACAAACATTTTAAGGTCTATCAATACTTGAGCAACCTCACTCCTGCAGCTTGGTACAAAAGTAAGTCCTTTGGACAACACACTTTTTTCCTCTTCGGTCAGTGCTTTAACAGAGTGGTTCCAGATAAGTGGAGCACCTATTATTGTGGTGCCTGTTGTTGTTGTTATTGTACCTGTTATTGTGGCTGCTTCCTCTGTCTGAGCCTGGGACCTGGGTTGTAGTCGAGGTTCCAGTCGGGATTGCCCAGGTATTGTATTTCCCTCACCCCTGTCCACTGTTTTGTTCTCCTGTCTCCCTGGGAGTTTGTGGATAGAGTATAAGACCTCTGGAATTCCTCCTCTGCTTTCTGGAATCTCGGTGGGTTGTAGTAGTATTCCTCACTGTGGCTGTGGTATGGGGGGACCTGGTTAGAGGGACAAGCTCTGGGGCTCTGGTGGTGGTCGTCGTTCTTGTTCTGGTACTGGTGCTGGCTTTGGCATTGGTGTGGTGGTTGATGTCTGTGCTGTCGATATTGGTCTTCTTGAAGAAACTGGTCTCTGTGATGGTGTTGCTGCTCCTGGTAGCTGGATTGTTTGTGGTCCCGGTTGTCCTGGTAGTCCTGTAATTCATTCTGTAGAACTGTCTGTCGGTTCTGGTTGCCACTGTGGCTTATGTTCCTGTCCTCATCCTTCTGTGATGTTAAAGGCTTCTGCAGAGTGTTGATAGCCAGAGGGGATTGGGATTGTGGGGAATGAGATGTTGGAGGGGCAGTCTCCTGGTGGTCCTGTATTGTGCCCCTGTCTGGTTTCGTGCGAGCATCTCCCCTGGGAAAATCCTGTTGAGGTCTGCTGGCACGGTTATATTTTCCCTTACATCCCCTGTAATAACTAGAACCTTGTCTGTTGTTGGTTCTCCTGTTGTTTTTGATATTATTATTGTACCTCCTAGTAAGTCTCCCAGGATCATCTTTGTCCAGTTGATCTTGTTTCATTTTATTAATCTTTTTTTCTTTAATGGACTGCTCATATCCTTTCACTCTTTCTTTAAGTAGCTCAAATTTAGCATCTAGGTTACTGTGGTTCTCATTTTCCAATGTTGTTTTTAAAGATGTGATGTCAGCCTCTGTAGCTTCCTGCACACTAAGATTGTTTCTTACTAGCAGACAAATAAGTTTGTAGCTGGCATCCTCTAAAATACCCTCTCATTCCTTAGAAAGTGAATCATCCATATTTTTCCACATTGGTCTTTTGTTCAATCTAAGTCCCCGGGGTAGTCTCTTCTTATCCATGCTTTGTTGTAAATAAATGTGTTCCCAGTAGAGACCCTGCATGCGTTTCAGTTGCTTTTCTAGTTTAGAAAAAGTCTCTGAATTCATATTTTTTAGGCCCATTCTTCCCTGTCCATTTTCTGTATCCGTTTGTATCTGATCTGCATCTGTATCATTCCAGATAGGTACAGTTAGTAAATCTTTTAGCCTGTCATTATCCATGTCTTAAAATGCTGGAATTCCCCACCGATTCAGGGATCCTTTAATGGAACAAAAACCTTGGACTCAGAAACCAAAGTACCAACAAAAAAACAAGTAATCTCCATGGTATCCCCAAAGTCTCAAAACAACCCACTAAAGTGTAGTGGGTCTAAAAACAAAACAGTGTAAGAAACTTCTCTGTGTGGAAGATTTTCAGTCCATATATTTCTAGTTAATCGCTGTATATTAATCAGATCAGACAATAGTAGTAGAAGTAGCGTAAACTCGGCAAGTCAAAAAGTAATAATAGAAAATATATAATTCTACAGTATTACTGAGTATTCGAAAGTAATCCAAGCAAGGCAGGCAGTCTGTTTCCAGTTGAAAATCCTTTATTAACACACAAGTTTATCCAAGTAAAACAAAAATAGAGTAATAATTTCACAAGCTTTCTGAATATATATATATATATATATATATATATATATATATATATATATACTTTTATCAGGCATGGAGTGGTTTACTGTGCTATAAAACAAAGTGTTATCACACATGTTAAATTCACATCCCTTCCCCATCAGTGTGACATTCGAGCTGGTCCTGCCCTACCTAGTAGCTGTCATAATAATATATAGCCCTAATGTACTTTAAATGGTACATCTTATTTAACCAAATTATTAAGTCTGTGCTTATACAAGGCAATATACTACATGGCTGGAAATATATCAACCTTAGTTCATTTTGATCAAAAATTATATATATACATATACATTTTGCATGTAAAAATCAGTTTTTATTTTCATAACCTATTGTTAAAGATCGCTTTCGTCCTTCTAGACTTCTTCAGGTCTGTGTACAAGAACCCTAAAAACCTATATAATTGTATAATTAGTTAGTATTGTTATTACCATCATTTTGAATAAAGTGGAAAAAAGAGAACCAGAAAAAAGTAAAAAAATATATGTATGATGATGGAAGCAAAATATACACTTAAATATCAAATGATTTAAAATGGTATTTAAAACCAATTTGTAGAAAAAAAAAATAAAATACACTTAGTCATGTAAACAAAGTGGCAATTTTCTAAGTTCCAGTGCACATTTAATTGAACAGTAGTAGTTTAGTCCAGGCTTTCTAAAAGAGTTCAGATTTAATTGCCACATGAGTTCCTGTTTCTCCAGAATATTCGGGATGTCTCCTTCAAGATCACCCATGTCTATGCGATCCAGGATCTGGAACTTAAAACCTGTGTGTCTTTTATGAAGAGAAAGGTGTTTGGCTAGTGCATTATTGCCCTTATTTAAAAAAGATCATTAAAACCAGTGCAGGGGGTGACTGTAACACTAAAAAAGTAATTTACAGGGCACAGTGCAATGAATGTGATGCATTCTATGTGGGCAAGACTGTAAATAAACTCAAGCGAAGGATTTCATGTCATCTGTCAGAAATCCGCTCTGGATGTAAAAATAATGCACTAGCCAAACACCTTTCTCTTCATAAAAGACACACAGGTTTTAAGTTCCAGATCCTGGATCGCATAGACATGGGTGATCTTGAAGGAGACATCCCGAATATTCTGGAGAAACAGGAACTCATGTGGCAATTAAAGCTGAACTCTTTTAGAAAGCCTGGACTAAACTACTACTGTTCAATTAAAAGTGCACTGGAACTTAGAAAATTGCCACATTGTTTACATGACTAAGTGTATTTTATTTATTTATTTATTTATTTTCTACAAATTGGTTTTAAATACAATTTTAAATCATTTGACATTTAAGTGTATATTTTGTTTCCATCATCATACATATATTTTTTTACTTTTTTCTGGTTCTCTTTTTTCCACTTTATTCAAAATGATGGTAATAACAATACTAATTATACAATTATATAGGTTTTTAGGGTTCTTGTACACAGACCTGAAGAAGTCTAGAAGGACGAAAGCGATCTTTAACAATAGGTTATGAAAATAGAAACTGATATTTACATGCAAAATGTATATGTATATATTTATATATAATTTTTGATCGCAAAATGAACTAAGGTTGATATATTTCCAGCCATGTAGTATATTGCCTTGTATAAAATCACAGACTTAATAATTTGGTTAAATAAGATGTACCATTAAAGTACATGATGGCTATATATTATTATGACAGCTACTAGGTAGGGCAGGACCAGCTCGAATGTCACACTGATGGGGGAAGGGATGTGAATTTAACATGTGTACCAATAACACTTTGTTTTACAGCACAGTAAACCACTCCCATGCCTGATAAAAAGTATATATATATATATTTAGAAAGCTTGTGAGGAAATTATTACTCTATATTTGTTTTACTTGGATCGCTTGTCTGTGTACTTAATAAAGGATTTTCGACTGGAAACAGGCTGCCTGCCTTGCTTGGATTACTTTCAAATACTTAGTAATACTGTAGAATTATATATTTTCTATTATTACTTTTTGACTTGACGAGTTTACGTTCGCTACTTCTACTACTATTGTTTGATCTGATTAATATACAGTGATTAACTAGAAATATATGGACTGAAAATCTTCCACACAGAGAAGTTTCTTACACTGTTTTGTTTTTAGACCCACTACACTTTAGTGGGCTGTTTTGAGACTTCGGGGATACAACGGAAATATCATTAACATCCTTACCCACCATGCATTGATATCATTAACATCCTTATCCACCATGCATTGATATCATTAATGTCCTTATCCACCATGCATCGATATCATTAACATCCTTATCCACCATGCATCAGTATCATTAACATCCTTATCCACCATGCATCCATACCATTAACATCCTTACCCACCATGCATTGATATCATTAACATCCTTACCCACCATGCATTGATATCATTAACATCCTTATCCACCATGCATTGATATCATTAACATCCTTATCCACCATGCATTGATATTATTAATGTCCTTATCCACCATGCATCAATATCATTAACATCCTTACCCACCATGCATTGATATCATTAACATCCTTATCCACCATGCATTGATATCATTAATGTCCTTATCCACCATGCATCAATATCATTAACATCCTTACCCACCATGCATTAATATCATTAACATCCTTATCCACCATGCATTGATATCATTAATGTCCTTATCCACCATGCATCAATATCATTAACATCCTTATCCACTACGCATCTATATCATTAATATTCTTATCCACCATGCATTGATATCATTAATGTCCTTATCCACCATGCATTGATATCATTAATGTCCTTTTCCAGCATGCATCAATATCATTAACATCCTTGTCCACCATGCATTGATATGATTAACATCCTTATCCACCATGAATTGATATCATCAATGTCCTCATCCACCATGCATTGATATCATTAACATCCTTATCTACCATGCATTGATATAATTAACATCCTTATCCACTACGCATCTATATAATTAACATCCTTATCCACCATGCATTGATATAATTAATGTCCTTATCCACCATGCATTGATATCATTAATGTCCTTATCCACCATGCATTGATATCATTAATGTCCTTATCCACCAAACATTGATATCATTAATGTCCTTATCCACCATGCATTGATATCATTAATGTCCTTATCCACCAAACATTGATATCATTAATGTCCTTATCCACTACGCATTTATATCATTAACATCCTGATCCACCATGCATTGATATCATTAACATCCTTATCCACCATGCATTGATATCATTAATGTCCTTATCCACCATGCATTATCATTAACATCCTTATCCACTATGCATCGATATCATTAACATCCTTATCCACTACGCATCTATATCATTAACATCCTTATCCACCATGCATTGATATCATTAATGTCCTTATCCACCATGCATTGATATCATTAACATCCTTATCCACCATGCATTGATATCATTAATGTCCTTATCCACCATGCATTGATATCATTAACATCCTTATCCACTATGCATCGATATCATTAACATCCTTATCCACCATGCATCTATATCATTAACATCCTTATCCACCATGCATTGATATCATTAATGTCCTTATCCACCATGCATTGATATCATTAATGTCCTTATCCACTACGCATCTATATCATTAACATCCTTATCCACCATGCATTGATATCATTAATGTCCTTATCCACCATGCATTGATATCATAATGTCCTTATACACTATGCATCAATATCATTATTACAGTCCTTATCCTTTATGTATGGATATAATTATTAATTTCCTTATCCACCATTCATAAAAATTATTAATGTCCTTATCCACAATGCACTGATATCATTATTCAAGTCCCTATCCACCACGCATCAATATCATTAACATCATTATCTACCATGTATTGATATCATTCTTAAAGTCCTTATCCATTATGTACTGATATTATTAGTAATGTCCTTATCCACCATTCATAAAATGATTATTAAATTTATTACCTGTCATGGATCACTATAATTATTAACGTCCTCATCTAACATGCATCGATATTATTAAAATCCTTTGGAATGTGCCTCCCATAATGCATTAACTCTATTTCTCCACTCTTCGATGTCTGTCCATTCCAGTGTAAGTTTCTTGAGTCTCATCCCAGTCTGCAATTAAGTCATATCTTTTCCATAAATTTCCCCTTCCATTTCTTAAAGACGATCTGAAAAAAAGATAGTTTCTGTCCTAAGCACACTCCAGCCTTTTGTACATATAACCCTAATCTGTCCTATCCGCAAACCTCTCACCTGCATCATTTTCTGACATATTCTAACATGTCATACTGCCTTTTTACAGCTACCTCTCATGTCACGCTTCATATCACAGTATTAACAATTTGTATGCATTGCTCCATATAAAAACATGTATCATCAGACTTCTTCATGCCTTGACATGTAAAACATCAAGGACTACTCATCGCTTGTATAATGCTATGATCAAGAACCACAAAAAAAGAGAAAATCTTGAGTGAGAAAGACTAATTACAAGAAAAAAAAACTCAAGATAGTTTGAACTCTCAGTGGGCTGAAAAATAAGTCAAATGCCAGTGAAATAATCTGGAAACTTTTTATTGTAACATACGTCGAGCACTTTCATCCCTTATCACGGGACTTCATCTGAATGTAAATTTATTAAAGCACAATTAACTTAAATAGTAGTATCTGAAAAACACATGATTAAGTTCAACCAAGTCTAACCTGAAACAAATCAAACAATAAATATACATAAATAAAAAGTTAAAAGCAATTTTAAAAAGAAAAGAAATACAAATGAATATAAATGACATTTTTTACATATTTTTAAGTAACTTATGTTAAACCTCCTCCTACAGCTTGGAAGCTTGTAACTTTAAAACACTGCTAATGGTCAACATATTGTTTAAATCAGGAAAAGAATTTGCTTCTAACCGCAGTTGCCATAACAGTTTCCTGTATTCAAGCCTTTGCTCCCAAGCTCCACCTCAGAAATTGTGAATAACTTGCTCCAACACAAAAAATGGGAATAATTTGTTATTTATACATGATAACTTATGCTTCTAAAGGGTGTTATTTTCATTAAAATTTTTAAATCATATTAGAGAATGGACAAACTGTACATCAGCACCCTGATTAGAGAACTAATGTTATCCATCACAGTATTAATGTGCAAGTAATGCCCGCTGAAAAACGAGTCCGCCTCTTCTTGACAGCACATCAAAGCTGCTGTGGAACTCGGACTGCAAAAAAACTAACATCCGCCATTATTTTAAACTCATTAAGCAGCCCTTTTGCTGTTTAGTGAGTGTTTTAAAAAAAACAGAAAACAAGTGTGTATGTATGTGTATCAGTGTGTTTATGCTTCTATGTGTTTGAGTGAATGCATGTATGAAAGCAGAGAAGACTGCATGTGTGAGAGATCGAGAGAGAGCGGCTTTGTGTGCATAGCTCTCAACTGTCCAAATTTTCTTAGCATGTCCAGATTTTTGCCTATTTTTTTGTCTGTTCTTTATAAACTTCGTAGTTTTCTGAAGTTTTTTGGCAAATCAGTAAGGAGTGAATTCATTAAATAATGACAATTTTTAGTGACTTGCAGTCCTAAAGAGGAGGGAATAAGCCCTCCTGATAGACAGCACAGTATTTTTTTATCTCTTATCTCCTTAAGGACATCTTTCACGTGAAGATTCACGTCTTGAAATGTAAGAGGTTAGAAATTATTTTACAATGTTGAAGAGATTGCAAACGAAAAAAAAAAATCACAAAAAGAGGTATTTGAGTTTCAGGCTTTATATCTTTCAGAATATGCATTGTAATACAAGACCTTTTATTCTAGCAATCTTCTAAGAGCAATATTTAAAATATGTCCCTATTTTTGGAGTGTTGCCCCCCCTCCATTATTTTTGGTTTTGTACAGATTTTTTGTGTTAAGAGGTTGAGAGGTATACTTGTGTGAGTGAATGCGAGTATGAAACCAGAGGAGACTGTGTGTGTATATGTATGTATATATATATGTATGTATGTATGTGTGTGAAAGCAGACGAGACTGTGTATGAGAGACAGAGAGAGAGTGGGAGAGAGACAATGGGCTCTCTGTAAAATTGTTTTTACTTACTTTTTAAGTACCATATTATTTTTTGCATATAATTTTGATGTAAAATGCTTCCTCCAACACAATTAACATATACTATAGAAAGTTTGAAACATTAGCCAGACGAACTCTTTTACATCAAAATATATTCAAAATAATAATAATGTAGCACTTATAAAAAAAAAAAACGCGACAATTTTACAGAATGTCCATTCTCTAAGTGCAATAATGCCCTCCAGGGTATGTGCTAATGTGTACTTAATGCCATTTCAGGGGTGTAGAGGCTGCACCCTTGGTGGGCATTAATTACACATCAACACACACCCTGTCAGGCATTACTGCTTATGTAGCATTCACAAATATGCTTCTTTAAAGCTCTTTCAGTTTTGCCCATATAAAAAATAAATAAACAAAAAAAGCAGTAATGACAACAGGCAAGATACACAATCTTAGTAAAATTACAGTCACACAATTTGAATTGAAAGTCGATGCTTTTGATTTCCAAGGTGCCACCTATGTGGATATATTTACACTCTGCACATACACCACAGTTTGTCACACCTCTTGTTACTTGACTGAAAGATGTAAAAGGTTTACAAGTGGTTGTTATTTATACATGATAACTTATGCTTCTAAAGGGTGTTATTTTCAGCCTGTAAAATTGAAATGCCTTTTATAGACAAAATGCGGTCCTTAGCCTAGTCTTCTGCCACTAGTGTCATCACATGTGATGACTTTCCAATTGTTAATCATAATTTGTTTCATCAAATTAATACGTGGGGCATACTTAATCACCATGGTCTGATCACAATTATTGATAGTAGCCTCTTTGTGGTGAATCAAGGTAGCCTGAGGAACTAAACCTAACAGTGCAAAAAAAATTTTCTCCTCATTTTTACAAACTTCTTCCTTAATTTCATTAAGTAGTTTCAAGGGGTAATCTCTTTTAATACACCTCAATAACAATATCTTAATTTCTATATAAAACTGCTTATCGCTTGAAACTAACCTTGAGATATGAACTATCTGGTCCTTTACCAGGCTTTTTTCTGTGCTAGAGGATGGTTACTGTTGAAATGCAGGAAAGCGTAAGAATAAGTAGGCTTTCTATATAAAAGTGAAATAAAACATTTCCTTATGCTGTCCTTAAGTGTGATATCTAAATAACTGATCTTCTCACTGGACTAAGAGTACGTAAATTTTAAAAACAGAGTTGATGTGTTTAAAAGAATTAAAGAAGTGTTGTAA
This sequence comes from Protopterus annectens, assembly GCF_019279795.1. NCBI lineage: Eukaryota > Metazoa > Chordata > Ceratodontiformes > Protopteridae > Protopterus > Protopterus annectens. Next base: position 15,960,360 of record NC_056743.1, read on the forward strand.
CTCTGACATGGCTCCTTTCCAAAAAGGAATATGTCATCCAAAAATTGGAAATAGGTTTTAATGAAATGCATATAGTCTGACACAAAAACATAATTCTTTTCCCATTGCCAAAGAACAATATTAGCATAAAGGGGGGCGGTGCAAGCTGCTGCCATATTGCTACTCCTTAAAGTTGTTTAAAATATTCACCATCGTAGGAAAGACAATTATTACATAATACTATCTCCATAAAGTCCACTAAAATATTGACTTGGCTGTTGGATATATCCACACAAGCTCTGCATGCCTCCCTAAACCACTCAAGCCCATCAGAGTGTTGTATACAGGAGAAGAGATCAAAAACACCTATTCTGACCAATAACCATTGTTCACAATAAAATTCTTGTTTTAGAGATGTAAGAAAATCCCAGGAATCGTTTAGGATATATGTGAGTTTAATAAAAAAAAAATTTAAAACCGCATCAATATATAATGGTACTGGATGGGTTTTGGAACCCGCCGCTGATCCTGCAGGGCATAAGGGTGGATCATCCAGGTCTTTGTGGACCTCTGAATTCCGAAAATAGCCAGAATTACTGGACGTTCTACACTCAAAAATCTGTAAAGAGTATGGCCAATGGCTCCCTGATTGAAAATTCCTTCAAAAGTAAATCAATTTTATGTTGGGCAATATTTATCTCATTCCTGGAGACCCTGCTATACTGGATCTCACTGTTAAGCAATTTATACATTCTAGCCAAGTAATCTATTGAATAAATGATTACCGCTCCACCTCCTCTCCCGGCCTTCATAACCCTTATGTCACAGTTATTAATAAGTTCCTTTATAAATTAAGTTTCTTCTTTATTTAATTTATGAGCCCCCTTAGAACGTAAATCTTGTAAATAGGATTAAAAATCCTTTTCACAATGTCTTTCGTATGACTGCAATGTGGAAGAGAGGGGGATATTATGTACTAGCTCCACTGAACTATTTTACTTCTGTATGCACACTGGATGAATTATGGAACAAAACTTTGAGATTTAATTTTCTGGTGAAAAATTTCAAATCTATCAGTAAGTAAGTAAGTAAGTACGAAGGTAAAACCTTTCATGAATAGATTAAAGTGCTTTTGCTCAATCTCTATGTGACTGTATCTTAAAATCTTAAACTTGTGAGTTAAAAGCACTGGTTGATTAGAGGCAGTGGAAAAACAACTCAAAACAATGGGGGTCATCAATACCAAAGGAACCAAAGACAGACATAAGGGAATTTCCATCTAATACCGGTAACTCTTGGTACATCGCTTTTTTACCATTGTCATGATACGGTCTCCCAGTGTGATGAAAAAAGGATCATTCCCAGTGATTGTCTTGTAGGCAGTTCAATCTGCTGGCTATCCTTTCGGATCTTTGTATGGGAGGAAACTCGGTGTGATCTAAAAAATCCTCGTAGTTAACCTCAACATGTGCTGATTCATAAACATACTCGGGTACAAGCATGGAACATCTGAAGGTAGTGCTACTCTCAATGCTAGAAGTCTAAACCTCAAAATGCACTCTCTTGAGGCACTCCTAAAAATGGAGAACTTCGATATTTGTGCAGTAATTGAGACCTAGTTCAAGGCTCCAGAGAGCACCCCTGCAATACCTGCAATACCTGCAGGCTACAAAATTCTTACCACACTTTTCAGCCACCAAACCAGGACTGAAACACTAAAGGTGGAGGAGTGTCCATATTCACCAAGGATATTCACACCACCAGGCTAGTTGCCCAACACAATGCGTCTGAAATTTTCCAGGTGCAACTAACACTAGGTAAGACTGCAATCCAAATTTCAGCTTGCTACAGATACCCCACCATGCACCAAGATTCACACTACACCTTTCTAAACATTCTGGAAAATATTATTAAGATACAACCAAACACCCTAATACTGGGTGATTTCAACTACCCTGCCATTAACTGGGAAAACTTATGTACCAACACCTTTCCCCAATGGTTCTTGGAATTCATGAATTCTGAAACCCTGGATCAACTAATCCATAGTCCCACCAGGGGCTCCAATATCCTAGACCTGGTCATTACCAACATGGGAAATTGATGCTCCACACCTATGGTCACCCCCTTATTGGTCAGGTCTGACCATAAGCTAATCACCCTTGACATCCACATCCCACCCCCACCCCACCCCCAGTACGGAAACCTCTGTAAAAAACTTCTCCAAAGCCAACTTCATGCTACTCAAGCCAGAAGTGACAAACTTCATGACACCCATGCAGATGGGAACTGAAAGTTCGATTGCTGAATCCTACACTAAGGCACTGTACGAGCACATCCACTCATGCATGAATCGTGCCATCCCAAACAGAACCAAGATGCTCTCCTCCAAAAAAAGGAAGCCAATCTGGTGGTCCCCTGCCATAAACAAATGTTACAACAAAAGGAAGAAACTGTTGCAGAAAAGAGGAAAATCCCAGGATGCAAAAAACTCCATTACCAGCCTCAGTAAGAAGCTGAGATCCCTCATAAAATCCTCCAAAGCTAGTTACAAAAATAAAATTGCCAAAGATTACAAAGACAACCACAAGGCATTCTATAGCTATGTCAAGAATCTAAATGGCAATGCTCAGATCTGCTCTGAGCTATAACAGAATGGCATTAAATATACTGATCCCAAGAATATTGCCAATATCCTTGCAGATCAATTCAGTGCCAACATCACCCTCATCTCACCCCCTAAAGGGCTCATCTCAATACTGAACGATTGCCAAATTCCAATAATAAAGGCCACACAGGTAAAAACTGCACTCTCCAAAGCTAAGAATACAGCATCCATGGGACTAGACACCATCCTGGGTTGTGTACTACATGAACTGCAAAATGAACTGGCACCTCACCTAAGTGTCATGTTTAATCATAGCCTCACCTCAGGCTTCATGCCCACTGAGTGGCGCACAGCTACAGTCATCCCACTCCACAAGAGGGGGATCCCCCTTGGATCCCGGGAAATACCACCCCATCAGTCTGATGAGCCTGATCTGCAAGGCCATGGAATGTATTATCATGGAATTTATAAACAAAGAAATTGGCAACCTTCAAACACTGGACCCCACCCAGTTTGTGTTTGTGAGGGTCTGATCTTTTCTCCTGAACCTGACTTCTTCAAATCAGTCTCAAGAGCCGTGGACAAGGGTAAGGAGGCCCACACAGCCTATCTGGACCTTCCCAAGGCCTTCAACACCATCCTTCACTCTGGAATCATAGATAAACTTACTATGTTTGGCATTAATCCCTATGTCACTCGATGGGTTGCCAACTGGCTTACTGACAGAACCCAGACTGTAAAAGCAGCCAACTCCAAATCCAGCTCCAGACAAGTGACAAGTGGAGTACTTCAGGGTTCAGTCCTGGGACCACTCATTTGGCATCTACTTCTCTGAAGTACAGGCCAATACTAAGGGACTCTGGCTAACAAAGTTTGCAGATGATTGCAAACTGGGAGCCATTATTGTATCCCCAAATGATATGGATATTCTACAAAAGGGCCTTACAGAAACAGATGCTTGGTGCCACAGCCATGGGCTCAAGCTCAATGCCAAGAAATGTATAGTTATCCCCTTTGGGAAAAAACATGTACCTGTGAATTACCACATAGGTGGCAGTACAATAAACACCGAAAGTGTGATAAGAGACTTAGGGACACAGGTGGACAGTGGTCTCACCTTCGATAACCACATCGCCACAACAGTCAGAAAATCCTTCTATGTGGCACACCTCATCACTAAGAGCTTTTCATCCAGAAAAAAGGAGGTCATTGTCTCACTGTACTCATCCCTCATTAGACCCATTATAGAAAACAATGCCCCATTTGGTATGTACCTCTCAAGACATCTGCAACAATTGGAAAGGCCACAGAAATACCTCACTAAAAGAATCACAGGCCTAAAGTAGATGCCCTATGCTGACCATCTAAAAAAACTCCAGCTATTCTCTGTTGCATATCGTCTACTCAGAGGCAATCTCTGCTTAACATACAAGGCCATGTCAAACCCAGAGCTGTTGGACATGCTACACTTAAGAAATCCCAATCCCTCAGAGCCACACACTCCAGGGATCTAAACTTTGTCATCACAATGAACAAAACATGCTGGAGGGATAGGTTCCTGACCCAGAGATTCCCCAGACTCTGGAATAGACTGCCCATACATGTCAAGCAAAGCGCCTCTTTGGCCCTCTTCAAAAGGAACCTTCCTGATTGGATGGGATATAGGAAATTCACCCCAGGGATCAAGTCAGTTGCCCTGATAGACAGGGGTCCAGGGAAGTAAATATCATGGGAAGAAATAGCCATGGAATTGTTATAGCTAGGCTTGTATAGGCCCTAGGGCCAATAGCCGAGTACCATCCTATGAACCTATGAACCTATTAATAGTAGCTCCAGCAGTAATGTTTTCTCCTGAGTGCCCTTGAGCTGAATGATTTAAAAACTGGTTTGTAGCCTTTTTAACAAAATGTATGGGATAAGCTTTACCATCACCATAAGCAAAATCGTCTCTTACAAGTTTCTTATGTTTGACCCCTCTTAAATATTCTTAACGTCATAAAAATATCACTATAATCTTTGTGATGGAATTCAAATAGTAAGTCATCCTTAAGTTCCTTATCAATATTATAAAGGTCATTGGAAAATTTGAGCAGCTCTTCTCATTGAATTTGATAAGAAGTTCAACAACGGTGAAGCCACAGTTATCAAAGACCACCATTAACTTGGCCAAAAGCTTTTTCTCCCCTACAAGTCCATTAGGGCACTTCCAAACCCTCAGCCCTTTGGGGACATGCTATTTAAACATTCAGTAAAATAAAGATTATCCATCTGTAATGACTTATATATAAGAAGCTTTTTATCGAATAATGACAATTGTTCTTTAAATGTAACACTTACTGTTAAAGTTCTGTTGAATCCATCAGGTACATTATTTAACCAATACGCAATATCCAAATCAATAGAATATACACCAGTCCAGCAGCTCAGCTGTGGTTAAATCCTGAAGTACTAGCCGAGGTATTACATGCCAGATGGTACCATTAGGGATGGCAGGACGGTCTTCCAAAGCCATGATGTTATCTTGAAATAGGACATGTTGCAAGTTCTCCCAGCAGTTGTGAATCCAATTGAAAGGGTTGGAGGGGATAGTTGTAAAATATGCAACAACTGGAATCAAAAGTTGGATGAGATCAGTCAATCTACCTGTTAAGGAAGACAGAATTTCCCCATAATCCCAAACTTGTGGTGATTGCTCACGGACTCCTAAACAATGGTTAGGAAAGCTTTCAGTAAAAAAACTCCTGTGAAGGCTTCCGGACAAGACGTCTCCATAACAAGACATCTCCATAACTTAAGACTAAAAACCACAAAAACAAAGACAATCTTGAGTGAGAAAGACTAATAATAATAATAATAATAATAAACCATCAAGATAGTCCAAACTCTCAGTAGGCTGAAGAAGTAGTCAACCATCATTGAAATAAACTGGAAACATTTTATTGTAACATATGTTGAACACTTTCATCCCTTGTCACGGGAATTCATCAGAATGTAAATTGATTAAAACACAATTAATTTAAATTGTAGTATCTAAAAAACACATGACTACGTATGTTCATAGGTAGGTACTAGATTATCTGCCCGAAGGCATTCACAAGCCTAGCCAGAATGTGTTGGCTTTCGCCACCCCCTTAGATTAGTTCCCCTGTGCCTCTGTCCAGCAGAGCCATTGAAGTGATCCCTGGGGTAAACTTTCTGTTTCCCATCCACTCATCAAGGTTTCTTTTGAAGAGGGTTAGTGAGGAGCTCTGCTTAATGTAGATTGGAATCTTGTTCCAGAGCATGGGAAGTCTCTGGGACAGGAATCTATCCCTCCAGAATGTCCTATTTATTGTTGTGGTGAGGTTTAGATCCCTGGAGCGTGTGGCTTAAGGGGACATGGTTTTCTTTAGGTGGAGCATGTCCATCAATTCTGGGTTGGACGTGGCATTGTACGTCAGGCAGAGATCACCTCTAAGTAGGCGGTATGCAACTGAGTACAGCTGGTGTTTCTTCAGTCGAGCTGCAGAGGGCATCTACTTGAGGCCAGTGATCCTCTTGGTGAGGTACATATGTGATCTTTCCAGTTGTTGCAGGTGTCTTGTAAGGTACATCCCAAATGGGGCATTGTACTCTATGATTGGTCTGATGAGTGATGCGTAGAGGGGCCCAATGACCTCTTTCGATCTATACGCAAACCCTTTTGTGATTAAGTGGGCCACAAATTAGGATTTTCTAACCACTTTGGCAATGTGATTATCAAAGGAGAGGTTACTTTCTACTTGGGTCCCCAGATCCCTTATTACGTCTTCCTTATTTAGGGGGCTATCACCTATGTGGTAGTTTGTGTGTACTTTGTTTTTTCCAAAGGGAATGGACTATGCACATTTTGGCATTTAGCTTGAGGCCATGGTTTTAACACCAGGTATCTGTCTCAGTGAGACCCTTTTGGAGGATGTTTGTGTCAGCCGGAGAGTCAATTATAGCCTCTAGTTTGCAGTCGTCTGCGAACTTGGTCAGCCATAGTCCTCCTGTGCTTGCCTGTACCTCTGAGAAGTATATGCTGAACAGGAGGGGTCCTAGGACTGAGCCCTGGGGAACGCCACTTATAACCAGTTTAGTGTCAGACCTAGCTCCCACAACTCTTACCATGTGGGTTCTGTCTGTGAGCCAGTTGGCAACCCATCTCATGATGTAGGGGTTTATGTTCAGGCTGGTGAGCATGTCTATAATATCTGAGTGGGGAATGGTGTCGAAGGCCTTTGCAAGGTCTAGGTAGGCTGTGTGGACCACCTTTCCTTCATCTATAGCCTTGGTAACTGTCTCAAAGAAGTCCACCAGGTTTAGGAGGCATGATCTGCCCTTAACAAAGCCGAACTGGGTAGGGTCCAGTGTTTGGAGGTTTCCTATGTCTCTATTAATGGGATCCATGATGATGCACTCCATAGCTTTGCAGAACAAGCTAGTCAGGCTTCTAGGGCGATAGTTCCTGGGATCAGATGTGGCTCCACCTTTGTGGAGCAGAAAAAGAAGTTATGTACCTACCATAACGTTCCATGTTAGTTGTCTCCTCTCACCTTCTTTCTTACTGGTTGGGTTCAGCGACGATCTTCGGCTCTGACTCGGCCATCTTCTAAAGCTCGAGAGCTACATACTGGCTCGAGGCCTCCCCATATCCCATGATGCCTGGAGCTAGAAACCCAGATCTCGTTTGGTGAGACTAACAGCAGACAAAGTAATGAAGGAATCCTATCCTATCATACCTAAGCCCAACTATAGAGACTACTAGGTAGAGTGGGATAGTCAGAGAAGACTCAGCCAGTATAAATCCATAGAGAAACTCTTCTCAGTCTAGTAGGATAGGGGGATGGAGGGTGGGACGCAAGAAAGAAGGCGAGAAGAGACAACTATCATGGAATGTTATTGGTAGGTACATAACTTCTTTATGTTAAGTTGTCTATCTCGCCTTCATTCTTGCTGGTTGGGACAGAGTCCTTAGCACCTAATATCCTGGGTGGCTCAGTGGAACAGACTCTTCAGAACAGTGGAACCAAAATCTGCTCTGCTCCTGGAAACCACGTCCAGCTTATAATGCGAGATGAAAGTATGAGGATTTGCCCAAGTGGCCACTGTACAAATAGATTCCATGGGCAACCTGGCTTGAAACGCAACAGAAGTGGCTAATGCTCTGGTGGAGTGACCTTAGGTTTAACGGGCAATTCTTTCTTCCTCAGCTAATAGATAAAGGTTATGGTAGAAGTCAGCCACCTAGATAAAGTTACTTTTGATACTGGTAGGCCTTGTTTGCCCTGTGCATAAGACAGGAAAAGCTGATCCGATTTTCTGAAGTCCTTAGTCCTATGCAAATAAAAATGCAGTTGCCTGTGAACATCTAATTGATGTAACTTATATTCTGCCCTGTTGGAATGGTTGGGAAAAAATACAGGAAGGTCAATGGACTGGTTCAAATTATTCTCAGAGGAGACCTTAGGATGGAAGGAAGGGTTAGTCCTAAGAGCAACCCTGTCTTTGTGGAACACTAGGTACGGGGGACGGATACAAAGAGCCTGCAGTTCAGAAACTCTTCTCGCTGAAGTAACTGCTACCAGAAAAAGTGTTTTCCAAGATAACTTCAAAGAACAGGAAGCTGCAGGTTCGAAGGGGGGCAAAATTAGAGAGGATAGAATCAAATTCAGATCCCACAGGGGTGGAGGATCCCTAACTGGGGGCCTGAGCAGAGTGGTTCCTTTGAGGAAGGCCTTACAAAGCTTATGAGACATTATACTACTTTCTGAAAGGCCAATGTGAAAATTTGAAATTGCGGCTAACTGCACTCTAACTGTAGCGGAAGCGCACCCAGAATGAAAGAGCTCCGCAAGAAAATCCAGGATGTGGTGAACAGGGGCTGCAAAGGGGTCTATATTCTTGGCCTCTGCCCAGGAAGAAAAACGTTTCCACTTACTAGCGTAAGTTTTTCTAGTGGTAGACTTGTGAGATGATAACATGATTTCACGCACCGACTGGGAGATAGCAGGAAGCCTGGCTAGGAAGTGGAGCAACCAAGCTGTGAGCTTGAGAGATTGTAGGGAATGATGCAGCACGCCCGACTGATGGATCAGGAGGTGGGTCCAGAGTCCAAGGCTGCTCGATAAGATGATGATGAAGGAAGGGAAACCATACTTGTCGACGCCAGTACAGAGCAATGAGGATCATTCTGCAACCCAATACGGTAGCTTTCTGAATCAGCTTGGGAATTAGGGGAAAAGGAGGGAATGCGTACAGAAGTCCCTGAAGCCAATCTTGGACTATTACATCTCTGGGGGAATGGTCTGGATGTGGTAGGAGAGAGAGAAGAAGTTGCTGCATTTGCTGTTGAAGTGGGTGGCAAAGAGGTTGCAGCAAGGTTGCCCCCATTTGCGGAAGATTTGGTCTGCTACTCCTTGATTCGGAGACCACTCATGAGGCATGATAATAGCTCTGCTCAGCCTGTCTGCTATGATGTTGGATTTCCCAGGGATGTGCATTGCGGTCAGAAACTGTTGGGAAGAGATCGCCCATTGCCAGAGTCTGAGTGCTTCTCGACATAGGGGGTAGAACCTGGTTCCGCCCTGCTTGTTGATGTACCACACGACTGACATATTGTCCGTTTGAATTGCAATTGTCCCGATAGGAAGAGAGTCCTGAAGAGCTTGCAACGCTAAAAGCACAGCCCTCATCTCCAAGATGTTTATGTGCAGATGGTACTCTTGATGTTGCCAGGTACCCTGGACTGTTCTGCCCTGATAATGCCCCCCCCCACACCTGATCAGGGAGGCATCTGTGGTCATCGTAGCAACTGGAGGGGGAAGTACAAATGGTCTGCCCAGGGGAACTGATGAGGAGACCGTCCACCATGCAAGGTGCTTTTTGCATGTTTCTGTGATGATAATCATGTGAGACATGGGAAGCTGCTGGAAGGCCCATTGGGTAAAAAGAAGCCATTGGAGGATCCTCATGTGAAAATGTGCCAGCGGGATGAGTATGATTGCTGCTGCCATGAGACCCGGGGTTTGGAGGACAAACCTGGCTTGAATTCTCTTGCATTGTAACAAGACCTGGACATGCCGCTGAGTGACTAACACTCTGTCTGGTGGAAGGCTGGCTGACCTGTCTTTTGTATTTGTTTGCACCTATAAAGATGATAGACCGACAAGGCGACAAAGCAGATTTTTTGACATTTATAGTGATACCTAGTCTGGAGCATGTCTGGATAGTATAGTCTCTGGACTTGCAGAAAGTGATGCCTGGTGGTAGCAATGAGGAGCCAGTCGTCTAGATAAGGAAACACCTGGAATCCTTGCCGTCTCAGGTGAGCGGTAACTACTGCCATACATTTGGTGAACACCCTGGGGGCTGTGGTAAGACCAAAGGGCAGAGCTCTGAACTGATAATGGCTGGCTCCCAGCCAGAAGTGCAGGAATCTTCTGGAGTGCCTGTCCATTTTGATGTGGTAGTACACATCCTGAAGATCTATGAAGCACATCTAATTGTCCTGACCCAGGAAGGGCAAAATGGACTGTAGTGTTACCATCCGAAACTTCGTTCTTTGTACAGACCTGTTTAGTCTGCTGAGATCCAAAATGGGTCTCCAGTCCCCTGTCTTTTTTGGTACCAAAAAGAACCTTGAGTAAATCTCGGATCCTTGCTGGTCTGCTGGGACTTGCTGGATGGCCCTTTTTCTTAGCAGTTTTGAAACTTCCTGAACTGCTTGATCCCTTAGATTGGGTGGAACATCTGGAAGAGACTTGTTTGACCATAAAGGAGCATGAACAAGGGGAATTCTGTAGCCTCCGGATATAACGGACTGTACCCATTTGTCTTGTGTTATTTCTTGCCAGGCTCTTGGGTACAGAGATAATCTTCCCCCGACTGCCTCCAGAGGTGGGCAGCCAGGCAACCCTTCAGGGATGCTGGAAGGGCTTGTCAGAGAAAGATTCTCTGCTGCCCTGGTTTTGCGGACCCCCTCTGCCACGAGGGCGGTGTCTGTTATTGTTCCCTCCTCTGCCCCTGGAGGGAAACTCACCACGTGTGTCCGGCAAGGCTCCCTGGGATTTCTGGAACCACATCTTTCCACTCTTCTGACCCTTGGGATATGGTCTGGAAGGAGTGGAAAAATGGACTCCTACGGCAGAGACAGTCTTGCCTTCCTGCTCACACCTGGTATGGGTAACCTTCACCTGTGATCCAAAGAGAGAGGAACCATCAAAAGGGGTGTTGGTGAAAGACGCTCTGAAACGTTCCGCAAAGTTACACAGCCGCATCCAACCATGCCTCCTTAGGGCCACGCCTGTGCCTGTGGCTGTACTCGCCCCATCGGCTGCATACGAAATGAGTCTCATGGAGGAGTTTACCACTGAGTTAAGAGTCGCCAGCTGGGAGGCTGCCTTAGCCTGGGCCCCCTCAGCCGATGGATCTTGAAGGGTATCTCCAAGCTCTTTCAGGAGATCCCTCTGAAGGTGGGTAAAGTGGCACAGGTAATTCAGAGACTGCATAGAAAAGGTCGCTGAAGAGAACATCTGCTTCCCATATCTGTCCATCGTCCTGGACTCCTAGCTAGGGGGATGGATAGATGAAGAAGTTTCAGCCAACTCCTTCTTTGTAGCTGCCGCTACCACCATGGCATCAACGGGGACACCTTTGGTCAGGAACTGTTTGTCCTGCGGTGCAGTAATGAATTTGGTCGGTGTTCTAGGGGTCAGTTCCACTGTATCTGGAGCCGTCCACACCTTCCGAGCCACCACAGACATCAGTGGGTCTAAAGGCGGAGACACCCAGAAGGTGGAAGGTCGGGATCCAAACACGTCCAGGAATACTGACTCATCCTCAGAAGGGCTTAGGGCAATCCAGTTCCCCCTCTGCCTAAGCATCTCAAGGATGTCTGAGAAGGAGACATCTTCAGAGGGGGATCTTGGGGGCCCTTACGACTCCTCTAAGTCTGTATCTGACGTGACAGACTCGGGGGAGTCAACATGCTTCCTCTTGCATTTCCTCTTGCGAGGTGGCTCCTCCGAATGGCCAGGAGAGGCCTTGGAAGAGGAGGATACACCCAAGGGGGTGTCCTGGAGCACTGGATACCCACGCTTAGGGTCTGGAAGAGGGGCGGAGGCTGACGCAGGCACCCTAGGGGGAGGAGCCAATGGGGTCGATCATGGGGACTGACTCTGGGGCCAGTACACTCCTAGTCACCTCGAAGGTGTCCCTGCCCAGAAGCAGAGTTAGCTCCAGTTCTGAAGAAACCAGAAACCCTCCCCGTACCAAGGGGGATGGCTCCGAGGCAGATGTGGGAGCCGAGCTCACCCAAGCCGAAGTGCCGAGGGGGAGAGCGGAGTCGGATAAGGGTCCGATGCCACTTGCCCTCTCAGAGCCGAACAGGGAGTCCTGGCACCCAGATCCCTCCAGGGACGGTACCATGGAAGGGATCAGAGCCGACGACGGACCTGAAGGAGACTGTATCGGAGCCAACGATTCCACAACTCGAACCCCAACAAACTCCGGCTCCGAGCTAATAGGATGAGACGAACTCTGGCTCCGAGCTCATAGGATGAGTCAGAGGAGGAATCTCTACAGCTGTGGACGGAACCGATGCCTGATGAGGGGGGCTGGACAACATTTTGGCTAGGGCCTACGATTTTAGCAGCCTACTGACCACTCTTTCCAAGTCATGGTCCGAAAGTCTTGAGGACCGAGAAGAGTGTGATGAGTGATGACTATGCTCTGACTGGAGCCCTTGACCTTTTTCGACTCTCAGACGGCTCCGAAGAACATGTCGGAGCTGACTGGGAGGAAGGAACATCGGTTCCAGCTGGAGCCGAGATGGATGGTATGGCTTCACCCAACGATGGCTCCGAACTGGGAGCTGAAGGTTTAGGTGGCCTAGAAGATTTCTCGGGCTGAGCCTTCGCCGGTGAATCTTGGAGTTTAAGTAGACCCCTCAAGATCAATTTGTTTTTGTGCTCCTGCAGGACTCTTGGACTGAACGCATGACAAATCGAACAAGAGTCCTGCAGGTACACAGTGCCCAGACAATAAACACAAGACATCTGACCATCTGTTAGAGACATCTTCTGAGTCACACTTCTTGAATCCGGACGGCTTATGATCCTTGGACATTCTAACAGAAGAAAAACACACACACCAAAAGGTTAAGGTAACAAACTACAGTAAAATACACTATAGTTACCAGAACCACTACACTACAAAAACTATACCGAACTATAGCAACTTTTTTTTTTTTTTTTTTTTAAGGAGAAGGGAAGAAAAAAAGGTTATCCACTAACTTAAATGGACACCTTTTAGATGTAAGGTTATCCTCTAACTTAAACGGAAAACCTTAAGAGAAAAGAGAAAGGGGGAGGGGAAACTCTCTAAATAACAACGAGTTTCTGAGGAAAAGACAAGGATTCAGACATAAACACACTATAATTACCAAAGATCTATCTAACGATAATTTCTATGCTAAAAATAACTAGTTTTAAGACAAAGAAAAAGACACAATATAAAAGTTTTATATGACCTGAGCCAGTAGAGCAACCTCACAGCAGAAGTGGGAAACGAGATCTGGGTTTCTAGCGCCAGGCATCATGGGATATGGGGAGGCCTCGAGCCAGTATGTAGCTCTCGAGCTTTAGAAGATGGCCGAGTCAGAGCCGAAGATCGGTTCCGAACCCAACCAGCAAGAATGAAGGCGAGATGGACAACTTAACATTAACCGTTGCTGTGTGCCATTCTGTGGGCACATAGCCTGTGGAGAGGCTGAGTTTAAACAGTGTGTTTAGGTGAGGGGTTAGTTCATCTTTGAGCTCGTGTAGGACACAGCCTGGGACACCATCCAGTCCCATTGATGCTGTGTTTTTGGCTTTGGAGAGGGCTGTTTTAACCTGAGTGTCTGTGATTTCAGTGGCACTACATTCTTCTGGTATAGTTATGGGCCCTGAGGGGGGGTGAAGTTTGCAATGAACCTGTCTGCCAAGATGTTGGCTATATCGGTCGGTTCAGTGTATTTTGTGCCATTCTGCACTAACTCTGAGCAGATCTGAGAATTGCCACTTTGATTCTTGACATAGCTAAAGAATGCCTTGTGGTTATCTTTGGAGTCCATGGCAATTTTTCTTTCGAAGCTAGCCTTGGATGATTTTATGAGGGAACATAGGTTCTTGCTGATACTTATCAGGGATGTCTTCCCTTCTTGGGATTTTACTCTCTTCTGTACTAGTTTCCTCCTTTTATTGTATAGCCTGTTTATGGCAGGGGTCCACCAGACTGGTTTTCTTTTCTTGGAGGAATGAGTCTTGGTTTTGTTTGGGATAGCGTGATTCATGCATTCTTGTAGGTGCCCCTAGAGTGCATTAGTAAAGGATTTCTCAGCTTGGACAGCATTATCCATTAGCATGGGGGCTTTGAAACTTCCCACCTCGGTCTTAAGTAACGTGAAGTTTGCTTTAGAAAAGTTTTTCACGGTGGTTTCTTTGACCGGGGTGGTGGCGGAATGTGGATATCCAGAGTGATTAGTTTATGGTCAGTTCTAACCAGTGAGGGGTTGACCTCCGGTGTGGAACACCAGCCGCTCATGTTGGTGATGACCAGGTCCAATATATTGTCACCTCTGGTGGGGGTGTTGACAAGTTGATCCAGGGCATTTGAGTTTATAAATTCTAGGAAATGTTGGGCAAGGGAGTTTATACTTGAGCAGTTCTCCCAGTTAATGTTTGGGTAATTGAAATCACCCAATATCAGGGTGTTTGGTAGGACCTTTATGTTTTCCAGTGTTTCCAGGAATGTGGAGTGGGGGTCCTGGGACATGGTGGGTGATCTGTAGCAAGCTATAATTTGTATAGCAGTTTTGCCTGTTGTTAGTTGCACGTGGATAATCTATGATGCATCGTGCTGTGCCACTAACCTGGAGGTGTGTGTATCCTTGATGAATATGGATAGTCCCCGCCTTTTGTATTTCGGTCCGGGTTTTGTAGCCAAAATGTATGGTATAAGTGGTAGCCTGGTAGTGCTGGGGTGCTCTCTGGAGCCTTAAACCAGGTTTCTGTTACTGCACATATATTGATTTTCTCCATACTGAGGAGTGCCTCGAGTGCATGCATTTTGAGGTTTAGACTTCTGGCATTGAGTAGCATTACCCTCAGTTTTTTCTTACTTGTGCTATTTACAGTGGTGGGTTTGTCTTTTGAGGCTTGCCTAAAAAAGGCACTATGGGGATGGCAAGAGCCTTGGCCAGTACTCGAAAGCCTAAGGGTGACAGGTGCAAGCCATCTCTAGCGAAGCAGCGTGGCTTGTCGAGCATTTCATCCCAAGCTGACAGACACTGAATCCCCATTGAATGACACCAGAGACATAGCCAATTGTTGAAATTGATCATTTTTTCTCTATACCATGGTATCATTCTTGGTGAGGGCAGGATACTACTCAGGGTCAGGGTCAAACCGGCCTGGGCTACGTGATCAGAGAGCTCCTCCATGTCTCTTTTCATGTAGTTTACGGAGGTACAGCTCAGGTCATTCACACAACATGGACAATGACAGAGTTATATTTGTACTTGTTCTGGAGTGACCTGAGTGCTTGTGTTATGTGGCGGATCGTGGCTCCCGACAGGCAGCTAACAGTAACCTTCTCCTTGCTCAGCCTAGTGAGTGGGACGTCAGTGTGCCTGACTATAGAGTCACCTATTACTAGTGTGTTGGATATGTTATTTTGCCTTAAGGGCTGTGATTGTGTGGCACACTGGTTTTGTGAAGTATGTGTTTCATGGTTTGTGTTGGGGGGTGGAGGTTGCTTGGATGTCTGCTTTGGAGGTCTCTGTTGCTTTTACAGATTTTTATTTAGAGTCTACAAGTATGTTTTCATGTATTTATGTGTGTTTTTTGCCGGTGCTGGTTTCATAGGTCTATGTGAGACTGGTGGTGTGATGCAAGTAATTCCCTTCTCCTCTTGACTGCCTGGTCCAGTCTTGGGTTGAGAGAGCTTAGCCTCCAGTTTGGCTGTATAATTGCATCTCTTGCATGTATAAGTGTTTGGTGGAAGAAGGAGAAGGTTGTCTGTGTACGTAAGGCAATTATAGCATTGCTTCAAAATGCCCAGATTCACCAGATGGACCAGAGAGTATACCTGAAACTGCCCTTTGGACATGCCTGGATAGGTACAGTGAACTGTTTTACTGACTGGCTGGTAGGGTCGAGTAGAGAGCCTTGTCCTTCTCTACAGTATAGAGGGGGTCTAGTGCTAAGGTTTATTAGTGCTTGCTATGAGTTTTGAGCAAGTGCCGGGATGAGAAATGAATAATTTGAGTGCTTAAGTTGAAAGTTTGTCTAAGTTTCCAAGGGAAAAATTAAAGAGTAGATTTTGTTCAGACTTTGTAGATTAAATTAGACAAATTAATCAATAAATATACATGAATAAAAAGTTAAAAGCAATTCTAAAAAGAAAAACTATAAAAAATATAATTTGATACAAATGCAAATGTTTACATATTTTTATGTAACTTATGTTACAACCACCTCTGACAACTTGGAAGCTCATAAGAACATATCATTTATATCAGGAAATAAATATGCTTCCAACTGCAGTTGTCTTAACAATTCCCTGTATCAAGCCTTTGCTCTCAAGCTCCACACTGGACTTTGAAAATAACTTGTTCCAACAGAAGAAATAAGAACAATTTGTTGTTTATACATAACTTATGTTTCTAAAGGGCATTTTTTTCATTAAAGTTTTTTTTTAAATCATAGTAGTGTTCATAAATACGCTTCTTTAAGGCTCTTTTAGTTTTGTCCATGTAAAAAAATGGCAGTAATTACAATAGGTGAGATGCGCAACCTTAGTAGAATTACAGTCACATCTGTGATACAATCTGAACTGAAAGTCAATGCTTCTGAGTTCCAAAGTGTCATCTTCATTTATATTTTTTTTCTTTTCAGAATTGCTTTTAACTTTTTATTTATATTTGCTTCAAGTTAGGATGGATTGATCTTAGTCATGTGTTTTTTAAGATACTATTAATTGTGTATTAATCAATTTACAGTCTGATGAAGTCCCATGACAAGGGATGAAAGAGCTCAATGTATGTTACAATAAAAAGTTTCCAGTTTATTTCACTAGTGTTTGACTTCTTTTTCGGTCTGCTGACAGTTTGAACTATCTTGAGTTTTTTTTGTTTTGTTTTGTTTTTTGTTATAATACCAAGATCCTCAAACACATGCCGCTGTCCAAGGCTAAAATCAAACTCCTATCTACAGCTGTAAAAGTGTACATGTTTAAACTCTGGAAGGCAGCACAAATCCAGCAATGCCACTATACCATAAATCAAAGCCTGCACCAATTTGAATGCAACCAATCTTTTCAAATTTGTTAAAATGCTAATCACATTACAGGTTAATATACAAATGTTAAGACATCACATTTCAATTGGCTTTTCTTGGCCTTCCCTGGGTATCTTTTTGCACTTTTTCCTTATATCTTCATCCTTTCACCTTCAATCACAGTCACACTATCTGTGCTTGTCCCCCTCCTCATCTAAAGCCCCAAAAGTATTGTGCATCTCCACTATGGATGTTTTCTTTTTAACTGTATAGACAGTGCCTCCTTCTCTTTTGGTCTTGCAGTAAAATTTGAGTTGTTCCATTGCCTGATTTAATTTCTACAACAATATGCCTCTCTTACACAACATCAACTGTTCCTTGTTCATTTTGACTAACTAATGGTGGTGGTTCTGTATTTTAGAGAGACATTTGCAATAACTGCATCAGGACAATCAAACTACATGTGTGCCCCCAGCACAAATTTAGAACATTTCAGAACACATTCTTTTATAGTATACCTTTTCTCCCCAAATTTGTCAACACTTATGAAGACAGTCATTGATCATGGCCCAACCCACACAAAAAAGTATGTGTTTGGTTGCCTCGCATAGCATAATGTTCCTCTGCACCCCCCATGCAGATGCTGGCTAAATGTGCAGTAATATTACCCACTATTTTTAAAGAAACTTATTCCTTTCACTCTCCATTCCAAATTCCCCTTTCTTCAACAGTTTTTACTTACACCAAACACAAAGTTGCACATCTTTGAAATAATGCTCTCAAGTGAGACTGTTCATCATCTGTTCCACAGAATTGCAAAGAAATTCAATGTTTTAGATTTAAATGTAGCCACAACAAAGAAAAAAAAAAGCCGTAAATGCCAGAAGAGAAGCAAGTCCACCTTCAAATGTTTAAAAACACCCGAGAATCCTAGGTGTATAAATGAGTTTAAAAACTGTTACTTGGACTTCATCAGATGCTTCTCAGCGGCACTCTGGCTGGCTTGAAGCACTATCTCTCTCTCCTGCAGGAAATCATCCTGTTGACTGAAGGCAGAAAGTGCAGCACTCTGCAAGAGGAAATTTTTCTATTACTGAACTCCAAGAAATAACATTTTCCTTGCTCACTATATTCACCACCACAGCTCATATAAAACAAATATCATTGCTTACTTATCTAAGAATTAAATGTATAATACTGTTTTTGCACTGTATATCTTTACTAATAAAATAATTGTATATATACTACTCTGTTTTTCACTATATAGCTTTATAGTGAAATGTACAAATATGTGTACTGTATCTATGTTTTCATTGTTAATTTGATTATGGAGCTTTTCTCCCCAGGGCTCCACTGAAAATGGGCTCATTATGGCCCAGTGGACTATCCGGTAAACAAATGCAAATAAATAAATTTTCAAGACTAGGCTTTTCATTAATCATCACTTTCAGCAGCTTATCATCAAATCCTCTGGTTGCTCAAGTAGTAGCAACAATTACTGGCTTTTTATTCTCTGAATACAGCTAAAACTGTTATGATATAAGGATCAGTTCCTCTGGAAGAAGATGACAGTTTGATGATCAGAAGTAACAGGGAGGGTGAAACCCAAGAACTACAGAGGCTATGTTATTAAGCACTACACTGAAAGGAGTGGTAACGCCAGTGAGAAAGGGAACTGTCAGTTTAAGGGAGTTAATATTAACAAAGTCAAGGAATCTTTGTGCATGTTTAATAAAATACTCAATGAGCATATATGGTTAATAGTTAAAGTAATCATCATGGTTGGTGGGTTTATAGAAGGGGTCCTGTAATTAGCATATAAAATAAGCATATTAAAAAAATGGTGAAGCTCATTGTTTACTTTTTCCATTTTACAATGCATTAAAAATAATTTAAGAGATGGTGGTATTGGGTGTGTGATTATAAAATCTGTGTTAAAGTTAAGATAACACATGAAGCGATGTTAGTATATGTTGTCAAGGGGTGTCAATATTTAACAAGTTTACTGGAGTACTGTTTTATTAACCTGATGAAGTATGTGATGCAAACCCTTATTGGTTTGAATATCTGATTAAATATGCTGTCCTTGATTCCAAAGCCATTTTTTCAGTTGATAAGCCAGACTCACCTAGGTGATGAGACAAGGCTCTCTGGACACAATCAGAACTTGAAAGATGCAATGTGTATAGGTCCTAGTCAGGGGGCAAGCCAGGCTCACGCAGCCAGCGTGAAGTGAACCCACCTCCATGGCACGAAGCAGCTGGTTAAGGCACAGGCAGAGGCACAAAGCACCTTCAAGGTTCCCCAGATGACAGTCTCTCTGGATGGCTCATGCCTCAGTACTGGGATACATGGCACTGAGGAACAAATGGGCTTTGGGTTCAGGTTCCTGAAGGGAAGGCATGATGGTCAACAGGTATGGGTGCAAAAAAAAGCAACTAGAAAAATATTAGTGAAAACACAGGAGGTGTGGGGGAGTGAAAGTTGTTTAGGTGGAACAAGAATTACAAAGATGTTTTTTTTTCACAAAAAGTATACTGGATGCATAGAACAGGTTTCTTAAAACAGCAATGAACTGAAAACCTGAAAAAGTGGCAGAACACCTGCAACACATACACCTGATGTAAAGTAGTTTTAATGATAAGTATGAAGATCGCACAGGCAGTTAGCTCAGATCAACCAACCATTTACTAAAAATGCAGGGGAAACAAGTGCAGCAGGTAAGGCCGACAGTGATGTCACACTAGAATGTGTGATTCTCTAACAATATGTGTGATAGTCCCTGTTTGTCGTCAGGTTACAATATGTTTGTTAGTCCCTGTTTATCATCAGGTTACTACTTCTTATATGACAGTACTTATTACTTTAGTTCAAACTTTTTTTTCTGGAGATAGTCCAATATCAAGAAAGGTTGTCCATTTTGCCTGCACTGTTCTGCGGCCTGGGTTCAAGATGCGGTCACTCTCAATACAGTTTTGTCTAAGGGATGGAGAATTATTTAGTAATGCCCATCCTCTTTTATTCCAAACTGAGGGAGTCACAGCTTGGCAGTCACCCAGAAGTGTTTGGCATTTCCAGGACAGAATGTTGATTTCCAAGTTTCTGTTCTGTGTGGGTGTATACATACCAGCTATAACAGAGGGAAAGGACAATACAGCACACAGTAGATTAACACAGGTACACCGTGACAAGCATCAGTAAAACGGCAAACAACAAAGAGGCATCTAAGAAAAGAATATCTACTCATTCAGCCCTTTGAAGTAACAGGCAGTGAAAAATCCTAAAATACTGCGTTTCCTGGGGGAAATAATCCTGCTAGATACAAAACACACACAGCATTTAAATACAGTTAAATCTGTAGAAATCACAGTCTTGTCGTCCCGTTGCAAGTACCAAGTAATTTTCCTTATTTAAATACTTAAAACTGCTTTCAGAAAAAAAGGCTTAGGGGTGAAGAAATGCAGAGAAGATTGGGTTTTGTGATACATTTACTCTTTGCCCTTGTTGCAAAACTGTTCAGGCAAATTCCACCTAGGTAAATATTTGTTCCAAACTATGCATGAGTCAGCTGCAAGTTCACTCTGTACTTAGTTTTCTAAATTGATTTTTATGCAATTGTTATTCAAGATCTGAATCTGAAAACTTAAAGCAACATTTGGCCTTTATTTATTAATTTATATTTTCTTGCATTGTGTTGGCGAATCAAAGTATCTTTAACAGATCTGTTAAAATGTATACATAGGAGAAATTAATTAATGAAGCAACACAATTAGTCTATTTGACAAAATAACAGATGACAAGGCTAGAACTGACAGAAATCCAAGAGCCTTTCTTCTACACTTAGAATAATGTGAGATGGCACTGAAGGTTCATGTATCCTGGGATCTCAAGACAGATGGTCCTCAGGCTACAAAGAGTAGAGGTACTGATAGAGATAGGGGGTTATTTACCTAGGTGGAATTTGCCTGAACAGTTTCACAACAAGGGCAAAGAGTAAATTTTGTATCATGAAACCCAATCTTCTCTGCATTTACTCATCCCTAAATATTTTATTGCTGAAAAAAGTTTTAAGTATTTAAATAAGTGACAAAGAAATCCCACCTTCACTTATCTAGTTATAGGTTCATAGATGCATACTAAGCTAATGACTACCACAGCCTTTATAAGCCTAGCCATGCAATCCAACCCAACTGTATCCTTATGTACCATGGGCGTTTACTAAGAGAGGGTATGTTATTTAAGAAGTTTCTAGAGATTATATGAGGGGATGTTAGTTTGGGCATTACTGTTTGCCTCTGTCTGTCAGAGACATGGGGGCCAGACCTAGGGTGAATTTCCAATTTTCCATACATTGGTCAAGGTTATACTTAAATAGAGTTAGGGATAGACTCTGCTTCACATGGATGGGGAGCTTGTTCTAGAACACAGGGATCCTCTGAGACATTTCACCAATATGTCTTACTTATGTCACAAGCAAAATTTAAATACTTGGATCTAGTTGTTTTGATGCTGTTCATTTTGCGAATGTGGAAAAGGTCCATCAGTGCTAGATATGAGGATGCCTTGATTCCCAGGCTAGGATCACCTCTCAGCAACCTGTAGGAGTTTAGAGATAGGGCTTTAAGATTATTTGTATAGGACAATGTGTTTATACCCTATATTTTCCTGGTAAGCAACCTTTGTGGTCAGAATGTCGCATATGTTTGGTCAGATGTATGCCAAAGGAGGCATTATACTCGATGGGTCTGATAGAGCCAAACAAAGTGCCACTATGACTTCCTTGGCCCTGCGTGCCATGCTTTTACTTACAAACATGGTGACATAGAATGGCTTTTTTACTACGTTGGCCACATGTTGGTCAAAGACCAAATTACTGTCTACATATGTTCCCAGATTCCTGAACACTGCAAGGTAGGTGTATAGGAGTACCTAGGGGTATCTTATCAATGGAGTAATTAGCCTGGATGGCAGTTTTCCCAAAAGGCACTATAATGCATTTCTTGGCATGTTGTTTTAGTCCATGACTTTGGCACCGGCCATTTATTTGTGTTAGACCCTCTTGTAAGATGTTTGTGTCATGGGGGAACTCTATGATAGCTCCCCATTTGCAGTCATCTGTGAACTTGGTCAGACAAAGACCCTTGATATTAGTCTTTACCTTCGAGAAGTAGATGTCAAATAAGAGTGGTCCCAGCACAGTGCCCTGAGGTACCCCACTGGTACTGGTACCTCCCTTAGTGGAGGTGGCATCACCGATCTTGACATCCTGGGTCCTGTCTGTGAGCCAGCTGGCAATCCAGCGAGTTATACAGAGGTTTATGCCACATTCAGTGAGTTTGTCAGTTATACTTGAGTGAGTTATTGTATACTTGAGTGAGTTATTGTACCTAACATCTTACCCAGGTCCAGCTAGGCGGTATGCACTCTTTTCCTCATCCATTGTCTCGGTGACCTTCTCAAAGAAGTCCTCTAGGTTTATTTAGTAGGTACGATCTTCCCTTGACAAAGCCAAACTAGTTGGGTCCAGTGTTTAAGACTGCCTATGTCTTTGTTGATCATTTCCATGACAATTCATTCCATGGCTTTGCATATTAGACTAGTGAGACTAAGAGGTCATAGTTTTGGGGGTTGGTTGATGGTCCACTCTTGTGAAGTGAGATAACAGTTGCAGTCCTTCATTCCCGTGGTACAAAGCCTGTTTTGAGGCTATAATTGAAAAGTGACTCAAGTGGTCCTGATAGGTCATGTTTCCAGCTATTTAGAAGGCATTATGGGATGTTGTTGGGGCCCATTGAGGCTATGTTTCTGGCCTTAGTGAGCACCGCTAGGACCTGCTCTCAGTTAATAGTTGAGGAGTGGTTATGATAGTAGGTATTTCATGTTGGGAAGCAGGAGTGTGGGAGGTGTGAACCTTGAGATGAATTTGTCAAGCAGCAAATTTGATAAGTCAGTCTGCTTAGAGAAGGTGAAACCACTGACCACCAGTCTGGCACACTTATGTGTTTTGCCTTTGAGGTTACAGACATAGCTGTAGAAGGTCTTGTGGTTGTAGTTAGCCTATGAGGCTATCTTGATCTTGTAACTGGCTTGGTTGGACTTAGTCTTCTAAGTTTCCTGTTTAGTTTAATCATACAGCTCCTATCAATTTGGCATTGCCTAAACAAGGCTCTTAGGGAGTGGATAAAGTTTTAGCCACTATTTGGAAGCCTAGGGGAGACAAGTGCAGACCATCTTTTGCAGAGCAACATGGCCTGTTAACTATATCCTTCCATGCTGACAAATACTGAATCCCCCTGGAAAGACAGCAGAAACTAAGCCAATTATTGAAGTCAATCATCTTTGGTTCATTACTGTGGCATCATTCTAGGAGAAGCCAGAATGCTGCTCAAGGCTAGGCTCATACTTGCCTGAGACACACAATCTGAGAGCTCAACAACGTCTGTCTTCGTATATTTCAGAGAAGTATGTCTCAGGTCATTAACCCCCACGTGGACTTGAGTGCGTGAATATCTTGGCAGATCCTGGTTCCAGATAAGAAACTAACCGAGCTAGCTACAGAGACATTTATAAATTGCATATCCATGTTGTCCAGATCTTTATTTGGGTTGGTTACTGTAGGTCATGGACTGGGTTATAGGTCATGGACTGGGTTATAGAGAGGTCTCCTTGGGTGGTCTCTGGGGTTTGGCACTACACTGTGTTAGATTGTGCTCAGATTTCATAGAGCTGTTTAATGTGCAAACTAGCTGCTGTAAGCTTGTCTCGGCACAGTGGCTTTGTTTTAGCCACACTAAGTTACATGTTTCAATTCTATAAATAAAAATTAACAATTTGTTAAAATTCGCCAATAAAAATATATATATACATATATATATGAGAAAAGCCTACTAGCACTAAAGTAGGGCTATGTCATACATATTACAATATCAACAGAAATTTCATGTACTGAAATCAAGGCAGAATAAACTTGGGTCAACTACTGTAATATTCAAAATATTTTATTGAAAGAAAAGTCAAAGCAAGAATTAAACATTACAGATACAATCAAGATGTTTGTGTGAAAAGTACAAGGGCAGAGTAGAGAAAGAAGGACTTTGCAGTTTCATGGAGTCTGATAACAGTAACTCTAGAAATATGAGAGGAAAGAAAAAGGTGTGAGAGAAGAAGGTAGTATGACAGAAATGCAGTATGGGAATATGTGAGAACAGGGAAAGCTGGATGCAGAAATTCAAAGGACATCTCCCGCCAATGCTATGGTTTAGAGGAGATGACATCCCAATTATGGCCCAGCTGACCAACAGGTTCAGTAACCAGCCCAGGTGCTGGAGGAGTAGCCTGGAAAATAAAGATAAAAAGACAAGGAAGGGAGGGTAGAGGGGTGAAGTCCCCATATAGAATTCCTGCTGGAGATCAGGGATCACTGGAGGTGCTTTGTCTTTATCATGACCCTTGTATATGCCCATCACATGCCAGGCATGTGCAGTGGGTGGTAGAAACAAAGTAAAACCCTGAATAAGTATAATGAGACCACTGCCACTACTCAGTCCTCATGCCAAGAAAGAGCAAATGAGAAACAGGACTCCCACCTCTGGGGAAAGAATAGGCCAACTGACTGGATGGGATGTAGGCCTGAGAGTCACCAGGAATCGAAATCCAAAAACACAACAAAAAATTTACATGGCTGGAATACACAAATAGTAAGACTAGAGGATGATCAAAGTTATGATACGAAAAAAGAATGACTATAGAACCCAAGGAATTACAGGATAAGAGAGAGACAGACAGACAGAGAGATAAAGACAGAGAGGGTCATGGAAAGTGCAGAAAGTACAGAGGGAGGAAGTTCAAGAGAAGATATATATATATATATATATATATATATATATATATATATATATATATATATAGTCTGGAAAGGTAATATATATACATATAGTCTGGAAAGGTAATATATATATATATATATATATATATATATATATATATATATATATAGTCTGGAAAGGTTATATATATATATATATATATATATATATATATATATATATATAGTCTGGAAAGGTAATATATATATATATATATATATATATATATATATATATATATATATATATATATATATATAGTCTGGAAAGGTAATATATATGCATATAGTCTGGAAAGATAATATATATATATATATATATATATATATATATATATATATATATATATATATATAGTCTGGAAAGGTTATATATATATATATATATATATATATATATATATATATAGTCTGAAAAGGTAAAGGTAAAGGTTTGTTTGGCTGTCCTTGCTACTTTCTAATGCTATTCTATACATGCTATAATATCTTGTAACATGTAAGATGCATTTGTTTGTTTGCTATATTAGATAATTTCATGCAGTTTTGTGATTAGGCGCTAGGTTTGAGGTAGGGTAGGGTACTTGGATGCCACTCTACTCAAACTACCTTTTTTACTCAATAGGAAATCATCTAACAATATGCTTAATATATTGACAAAGTTCATACAAATCACTTTCTTTAAAAATATTTGCACAGTTTTTCCTTTTTTACACTTAAATCTTAAAGCATTGTGATTAAACTCAACACTTGGAATATAAGTGGTCTTCAAGATAATAAAAAAAAAAATAAACTGATTATGCACTTAATTTACCAGGCTAAATCTAATAGTTTCTATTTAGAAGAGACACACCTGACAAATGACCAGTGGGATGATAAGAAAAGAAACTGTATCATTCATATAATATCAGCTGGAAATAGTATTTCCTTGAAAGGTACTGCCATCTTATATTTAAAAAAAAAAACCTTCCCTGGGGAAATTTTAAACACTAAATCAGACTCTAATGGTAGGTGGTGTCTATTTACCTGTTCTTACCCTCTATTTAACTGCCCTATACTTTTTCTTAACATATACAGCCCATGTTCCAACCAGCATCTTTTTATTTATGAAATCCACAATCTATTATTACAGTATACTAACCATTTCTTTATTGTAGGTGGTGACTGGAATGCACTTATTGACGCCTTGAATGACAGCTCAAACAAAAACAGGAAACAATCCCCCCAACTGACTGTATCTGTTCACGACCTGATAAATAACATCAATTTAACTGACCCATTCCAAATTTTTGATCATGATAGAATGGCAAATAAATATACCTACTTCTCGTCATCTCATAAAGTCTGGTCTAGAATTGACTTTTTCCTAATTTCAGATGTCTTCTCAAATAAAATTAATAATTTTGTCCTCGAGGCAAGATCTATCTCAGATCATTCCAATGTGTCTCTCAGCATTAACCCAACACAACACATTGATGACCATGGTAACAGTCCCACCTGGACATTAAATAGTAATATCCTTAAAAAAGATGATGTTATAAATTAAATTAACCAATATTTGAAACAGTTTGAGCTTGAATCTCAAGTGTGCCCTATCCCCTTTGATGTTCAATGGGCTGCTGCCAAAGCTGTTATGAGAGGGATACTTATACAAAAAGCATCCTTTTATAAAAAAAAGGAGCAAAGGCATATCACTGACCTCACTGATGAGTACAAGAAAAATGATTTACAACTTCAAAATAACTACAATCCAGACTTAGAAAATAGATTACATGAGACTTACAAAAAAGTACTACTTTGATCAACAAAACCAATCCTTAGCCGAATTAAGGCTCGTGTATACATACTCAGAATGGGCTCAAACCCCCTCTAGGGATATATCTGAATTAAAATATACAGGGAAAACTATATACAGAAATTATGACATTATTAATTCCTTCACAGATATCTTTAGTGATATTTATAACCCCAAAAACCAAACTCATAAGGATACCTACAAAGAATTCCTGGATAAACTATCCTTTCCCAAACTAAGTCACACAACATAATCTATTAACTAGCCCTATAAAGTTAGGTATCAAAAAGCTCAAACCCAACAAGGTGCCAGGACCCGATGGCTTTACAGGTGAATTTTTCCAAATTTTCAATGATCAACTTATTAAAATTCCTCTTAACCTCTACAACTACATCATTCTAAAGGGGATTACTGATAAATATTTGAACTCTAAAACAATCCTTATCTTGAAACCTAATTCTGACAAGCATAACCCGCTTAGCTACAGACCCATTGCTCTCACTAATATAGATATTAAAATTTCGACGTCTATCCTAATGAGTAGAATGCAGAAGGTTTTGACTTCAATTATGTATCCTGAGCAAACAGGTTTCATGAAACCAGGACAGCTATATGATAATACATTCACTTTAGACACAATAATGTTATTTCTTAAAAATGATAACCATCCGAGTTATGTCCTCACGCTTGATGCCACTAAAGCTTTTACATGCATACATACATACAATTGTTTCAAGCATGGCATTAAGCCCTTTTAGCTTGCTAATATGCCAAAATACTTGTTCCCATAATAAACGTCCAGGCTGTTCTTAAAAATATCTAAACTAGTACTTGATTTAATGTAAATTGGTAGTCTGTTCCAAGCATCAGCTACTCTGTCAGAGAACCAATTAGTACACTTCTCATTCCTATAGAATCTCCTACATGGGTTATCTGATGATTCTCTAGTACTTTTTGATAACCCCAAAAATTCTCATTGGCAGTTGTCCCTAAATGCCCTATATACCTGAATAAGATCTCCTCTTAAATATCTGTAAGAGACATTGTACAAGTTCAATATTTTAGTCTTTCATAATAACTTAGATTTTCACCTCCATGGATGCCCTTAGTATATTTCCGCTGTACTCTTTCCAGTTTATTCATGCTTGTTTTCCTACAGGGTTTCCATATTGTTATTCCATACTCAAGTTTGTGTCTAATGTAACTAACAAACAGTGACTTCATTATGTTTGATTTCCTAGACTTTATAAATCCTTTTATACAACATATATATAACTATCATTAGCGGATTGGTTGATATGATTAGAAAAATTCATAGCTGAATCTACCCATATACCCAGGTCCTTAAATGAGTCTACAGTTTCAATCACTGTGTGCTGTATTAAATATTTACCTTTCAGTTTATGTCTCCCAAATCTCATATGCTTAGTTTTTGATGTATTTATTAACATATTATTCTCCTATGCCCAAATGGTGAATTTAGTCAAATTATTTTGTAGACATGCCTTATCCATAACACTTGTAATCAGTTTACCTAATTTCAGGTCATCAGCATATAGACTTTAGAACACCTCAGATGAAAAAGTAAGGTCTGAAAGATACAATCTAAACAAGTAAGGGCCTAGTACAGAGCCCTGAGGGACACACCTTAACTGTAACCAAGGATTTCACCTGTCCAGTTGGTGTGTGATACTTGCCATGTCATATCTGTAAACCATGCAGCTATCCATCTTATCAACAGTACATCAATACCTAGTTGTACTAATTTATCAGTCAGTGTTTTGTGCATGACCCTGTCAAATGCAGAAATTAAATCTATATAAATCACACCACAGCACATTTTTTCAATCATAGCTGTTATTATATTGTTATAGAACATCATATTACAGGTGGTAATAGATCTATTTTCAACATAAGCATGTTGATATATGGTTTCAAGTCCCAACCTATCCAGTTCTGACAATACCTTATCAAGTATTACTTTCTCCATTATTTTTCCACAACATAAAAGTAGACTTAAGGGTCTATATGATTATGGGTTTGTCCTACTCCCCTTTCCATTAAAGACAGGTTTAATAGGTGCAGGTCTCCAATCTTGATCTAAACTTCTTATATCTAACCATTCAATACTTCAACTTCCCTGATTTTATGATTAACACTATAAGAATGCTTTACAACAATGCTACTACCTCCCTGTACATCAATAAAACAATGTCCCACCCTATTAAAATCACTAATGGAACTAGACAGGGCTGCCCCGTTTCACCCTATCTTTTTAATATTTATCTTGAACCTCTCCTACTATTCATTAGCCAAAAAACATATCACCATATACCAAGAGTTTTTAACATTGAGATAAAATATACAGCATTTGCAGATGATTTAAATATTTACTTCAAACTCCCGAATAGTGATCTTCATAAGTCTGTTTTCCACTGCTGCTAATTATAAACTAAATCCCACAAAATCTTCTATTTTCCCATTAAATCCTTGTAAACACCTGGAATCCTACTTCCCCCTGTTTGACATACCTATTAAATATTCAATCAAATATCTAGAAATAAACTTTATATGCACACATCAGGATTTAATGAAAGCTAACTTGAGTAGAGTCTGAGAACAAATCAACAACGACCTATCCAGATGGAAAAATATCAATTTATCCTTACTGTCAAAAAGTGCTAGTGTTAAAATGAACATTCTCCCCAGGATATTATTTCATCTAAACTTCATAAACTTAAATATACCAAAAAATTATTTTAATAAAATGGAAATCACCATCTCAAAATTCCTCTAGTTCCCTAAATCAACCAGAATCTCTTATAAAAAAATTACTTCCAAAAGAAAAAGGGGGATTGAGCCTCCCCAGTTTTAGTCTTTACTATAATACAATAAATGCAAGCCGTTTAATCCAAATTGTGAACTATAAACCATTGGTCAATACATGGACCCCATTCTGGGTCAAAATCTGGTGCAAGTATATTCAATCATTCAGATTAAACTTTCACTCTATCCTATATTTAATGCTTGACAGTGAATACAAATCTAATATTCTATCTGCATTAAAATATAAAATTAGCATCTTTCAAGCATTGTTACATTCTATTAATCTACAGGATACTCTCCTTGTTCTCCAACCAATTCACCTAAACCCAAATATAAAAATGAATAATAAAATGATAAACCTATCTATCCTCCCCATAATTAAAAATGCCACAGTTTGGCAATTTTACCATTCTAAAAACTTTGTTGCTGTTAAAGAACTTTTTAGGGGCCCAAGTAGGTATGACCCTATGTTAAGACAACTTAATTTATTAATAAAACAAAAATTCATAACAGCAAAGTGAGTGAACAAGACATAACTCTAATAACATCAAATATCAACAATTGCTTTTATACTCCAAATACTGGGATCACATTCAAGGTGAAATTTCTACTGAGTCCAAATTTGAAGCTATTCGGAATACCCTAAATCTAACCCCTTCAAGAATTTGATTTATACCCAACTTATGATCAACAATAACTCCTACTATACTCCTGCGGTTCTATTACAATTTGGGTACAACAAAAACCTAGCATGCCCTTTTTGTTCCATCAAACATGCAGATTTACTCCACATCTTTTAGAGTTGCAAAAATATATATAAATTATGGTGCTCTCTTAGAGCTTAACTAGGAAAATATGGAGTACGAGAAGACGAGCTTTTCCTGGCAAACCACAATCCTGAATCTTATTTCTAAACCTATAACATGACTTCAGAGACACATCTTAATAACTGTGGGTGCTCTTCTCAAATACTTTATAGCTAAAAACTGGGTACATCTCTAAGTAATCTCTTGGGAGAATTTTAAAACTATGGCAATTAAGTATATATCTGCTCATAAATTTTGCAATAGCAGTAAAAAGAAAAAAGACTATTTCCAGAAATACTGGTGCAGTCTCTTTGTTGTATGATGATTATATTGTTTGAATTAAGTCAATCACTACTATTAACAAAATCTGTGAAGACCTTTGTGTTCGTACTTTCAGTCCTATAACAAATAAATGCTGATGAAAATCTATTGTTAATCACACTAGTATGATGTCCCTTTACACATTTGTTAAGGCATCCAAGTTGTAAATAATGTGAATAGTGTTCTCTAACAAACATTTCCTCCTTTATTCTACTCATAAATCAAACTTACATACTTTCCTCTAACCATCATTCATCCTCCTGTTAAATATGGATAAACTACATATTTTCCTATATCACATTAGTTCTTATAAGGGGGTCTCTTTACTACTTTCTATCCCTAAGGTTCATGTTTTGGTTATAGCTACCCTGTGTGTTTAGCATAGATGTTATTCCTTTATCACCTTTTATTTTTATTTTGTTTTTTCTTTGTTATTTGCCTTGCCATGACAGAATATATCTGCTTGTTTACATGGTTACAATCCTTTTGTATAGCAAGACTGACAACTGTTTATTATGCATCATGTTTTTTCTTGGTATGTTCCTGTTTTGTTCTTTTCTTTCTGTTATAAAAGTTGTAAAACTAACAAAAATTATATTTGAAAATAAAAAGGTTTATTTGGATGGGAGTTTAGTTATGCTAAGTGGAAGCTTATTCCATTGTTTTTGTGTTGAATATTCTTGTGTTTTCACACTTCTTAAACACTGATGATATTTCTCTCTCTTTCTCTGGGTTTGTTAGGGATATCTATAACTGCCTGAACAGTTACATTGGGGGTGGGAAGATGCAACCACATAATTAAATGTAGTAGTCCTTCCCCATTGATGAGGGATGCCATTATCACTCTGTAGATGGACTGAACTGCACTAAAGCAGCACTAATTAAATTAAATGTCTGAAGAGGGTGTTCTATTTCAGTATCTTAGATAATAATATGCATTGACAGCAGCACAGCATTCCATGTGATATCATTAGCTTTGTTAACTTCAGTTAGTTAGGAAATTCTAACCAGGTGAGCTTAAGGCTGCACAAAGGTGAGGGCAGGTGTAACATATGGGGTGGACCTCTATGTACATGGTACCTTAGTGTTATTTACATAACCAATATACGTACCACATGGACTGGTTTCCTTTATTAATACAACACCTCCTTTACTAGGTATCCTGATAACAATAAACCTTACAAGCTCTCAGCTGTAATCTGTTGTGAAATTCTCAGTTACTTTGTCTTTTGCTGAACACTGATGAAACAGTAACCACCACTTTTGTTACAGGATAACATTGTCTAAGTATTTGAAGCTATGCATCTAGAAATTTGATTTATTCATGACTCTGAGGGAATATCCACAAAGCCTTAAGAGGCACAGTGTATTACAATTTTCCATGCCAGAAGAGAAGATGTACTGACAATGTGGAACACTGATGAGTTCTGACAGAGAGAAAGACGTAGTATTACAGTGATGACAAAGACATTTCAGAGTTTCTATGGTTTATAGAAAAAAATCTGTAATTTATTCACAAGGGCACAGTGTCTGAAATACCCTGCTGTTACTTAACTTCAATCAAGAAAACACAAATTGTGACCGTTCATTAATATAAACTAAAATCATCTGTGGTAAAAGAAACACCCAGAAATAAAGCTATTGATATGTGCAAAGCAAGGGATATTATGGGACCCTGTTACATGTTTAAGTACTATTTGTGTGATAATTTAATATTCAAACTCAAATAAGCATTTACTTGTGTTAAAGTCCCAAATGAGCAAATCCTGCAAAAAAGTTGTGTTTATTTAACAGACATACATAGATGACACAACAGCTCTGTCTAGTGGTAGCTGTAGTTTAAACACATTTTGAGCTATAACTCAAACAAAAAGTGACAGTGTGAGTGAATGGAAACTACAGTTTAATAATAGGTTTAGTATTTTCATATACAATATAACCATAGACCTCTTCAACACCTTTTTCAACCTCTTAGTGCAAGAAATCTGGATAAAGCCTGAAATAATGGGGGTAGAAAAGCCCAGAAATAGGGACAGATGTTAACTATTGCTATAATAAACTTAGAACATTGTTAGAATAACAGGATTTGTATTAGCATGCTTTTTCTGAAGGACATGAAGTCACACTCAAATGTATATCATTTTTTAGTGATTTTAATCCTCAGTGATTTGCCAGAAAACCACAAATTTTATGAGGAACAGACCAAAAATATGAGGCAAAATCTGGACAGTTGACAGGTATATCTATCTTTATATTGAAGACAAAAGCACTAAACTTGCTATTAAACTTCAGTTTCTATTCACTTGTACTAGTGTTATTTTTTATTTTACTTATTTTTTTTTTAGTTATTATGTGGCACACTTGGCCCGTTTTGCTGTTTACTGTGGATTAAATTTTGCTACCGCTGAAATAAAATCTGATGTACTGTTGTATTTGCAGTTATGCATTGTTCACTACACATATTGCACCCTAGGGATAATATTTTTTCTTCTTTTATATGAGGTTTTTTCTTCTCATGAAAAGTTCCTTAAAATCATATATGTGATCTGGCTTCCCCTGTATAACATAGTGCAGCTACTATTGAGATACAGACATGCATTTCTTTCCCAGCTGTATGTGAAGATGACTATAATACAATTTAATGTTATTCCATGTTTATGAAGCCATTCAGAAAAGAATAATCCAGAAATCAGGGGATATTTAGTAGATAACTAAATTCTTATGTCCTTGCAATATATTTTTTGAGACTGGACAGAATAGTTTCTTAGGAATTCTAGGAGTTGTGTTGTTCTTTCCTTCACACATTCATGGGTTTATACTATGCAGTTGGTCCAGTAGATCATAGATTCATAGATTCATAGGTTTATACTAGGCTATCTGCCCCAAGGCATTTATAAGCCTAGCCCGAATTTTTGTGGCTTACACCACCCCTTATATGAAAAAATACTGTACCCATTAGTTTGTTGTGCTTCTGTCCAGCAGTGACACAGAGATGATTCCCGGGGTAAACCTACGATCTCCCATCCACAGGTCAAGATTTCTCTTGAACAGAGCCAGCGAGGTGCTCTGCCTCACATGGACCGGGACTCTATTTCACAGCATAGGGAGTCTCTGAGTGATAAATCTATCCCTCCAGCACGTCCTATTTATATCCGTGCTAAGGTTTAAGTCGCTTGCTCTAGTGGTTTTGGTGGATTTGGATTTTTTGAGGTGGAGCATGTCCATTAATTCCGGGTTGGACATGGCCTTGTATGTCAGGCACATGTCACCTCTGAGCAGACGGTATGCGACTGAATAGAGCTGGAGTTTCTTCAATCTGGCAGCATATGACAGATTTTGGAGTCCCTTTATCCTTTTGGTGAGAAACTTTTGGGGTCTCTCCAATTGCTCCAGATGTCGGGCGAGATACATCCCGAATGGGGCATTGTACTCGATCATTGGTCTGATAAGTGAAGAGTACAGGGGAACAATGACCTCACTAGATCTGGATGTGAATCCCTTCATGATCAGGTGGGCAATGTAGAAGGTCTTTCTAACCACTTTAGCAACGTGAGTGTCAAAAGAAAGGCCACTGTCAACCTGGGTCCCCAGGTCCCTGATAACCTCTTCTGTGCTTAGTGGATTGCCACCTATATGGTAGCTTGGGGTTACCTTGTTTTTTATCCTATTTATTTATTTTTTTTTTATTATTATTTACTATTCGGTAACTGCGTAGGTGGACTGTTTTAGTGACCCTTTTCAGATGTAGCATGAACTCAGAAGCAATAATTTATGCAAGTAAACTTAACTTATATACTTAAACTATGATATATTGTTAGATGTACATAGTTCAACAACTTTAGAAAGTTCATACACAGTTATGCATTTTTATAAAGTAGAATGACATAGAGTTCTACATTTCTAATAAAGTAGCAGGAATACAGAAAAAGACTGAGACTTGGTTGACACTGTAATGGTAATGAGAATGAGAGCTAGTTGAAATATGTAAAATGTGGCACACGTAACAGTGTATGAGGCACAACTATAAATATGATAAACATGCACCGCATTTAAGTTAGCTTCAGTGACAGAGGGATAAAGCCCTGACTATGGCCCAAGCAACCCAAGTTTGATTAACTGCTTGGGTGCCTGACAGAGCTGCTCAGGGAGTATGAGAGTGATCAGCCACTGCCAGCCTGGAGGATGGAGATGGCTCTGGTTCCCCAATTGGGTGACAATGACACCTAGCAGGAGCACAAGGTGTTGCACCTATGAAGCATGAGCCTGTGAGCAAATACTACCCATGTATATATTCATGCAACCATAATAGTGTTAAGACAGATACAATGAGAGTGGGGGATGTTCTGCTAAAAAAAAAAAAAAAAAAAAAAGTGGTAGGATACTCCAGAAGACCAGCAATCTGATCCACTCCATACCATCTGTCTCTCGCCATTAGGGAATGATTGGGCTAATTGAGCCATCATAGCAGGAATGAATGGGCTATAAGGCTTTTATCTAGGCAAGGAATGACCAGCTCTTACCCCCATGAATATATGGGCTGATTGGATGCAGGAGGAAGAACCATAGGACTCATCCTGTGGAGAAAAAAATATCCTGCATTTAGTCAGTTCTGTAGAAGCTGTAGAAATATAAATCACTTTGCTGAGATGTGTAGAAGGAAACTTAAGAATTTTCAGTAGATACATTTATATGCTGTGACACAAAGTTGTGAAAATTAGTTTATCAGCCCAGATAAAATAAATAAGTGCAGTGTAAGAGAGCATTACAGAAGAGAAACAAGATAATTTCTGGAAAATGGAAAACTCACAATTACTAAAACAAGCAGTGTATTTAAACTAGACAGTATGAAAGACTGCAATGCAATGCCTGCACAAATATCTGAAGCCTTGAATCAGAAAATGAATGAATTAAAGCGTTTTGTGTGTGAGATGCTGACTTATTCAGGTCATATTAAACCACTGAATCAGGTAAACAAAATCCTCTTATAGTAGCATTTCAACATCCAGAACCATAATTACATTTCTTCCTCCAAACACACACACACACACACACAGTGTTGTCATATGAATTCTCTCATGGACTCCAGTTAACATAAAATACACATTCAGATAAGAACCTCCAAACATGTTTGTCTTTTCTGCTTTTCCCGGTTAGGGGTCACCACAGTGGAACTCCAGTCCTTTAATGACTGGCAGCAGATTTGCCAGACAAAAGGACAATGTACTAAAACTGGGAGACAGTAGAGTCCATTTGGAAAACCATTATTCACTGTATGCCAGGCAGAAGAGAAGTAAATTTATTCCAGCAATCAGGGAATGTTGAGAAGCAAGTGTGAGATTCAAGTTGCTGCAACCGGCTACTTCAGAATATTTTTTTCCTGGAGGGTCAAAATAATTTTTTGATACAGAACATGCTAAGGAAAAAATACAGAAGTTTGTCTAACAAAAGTGAGCAGTCAAATAGAAGGGAATTATATGTCTTATCTTCCGATAATAAAGCCCATAGAGAGACTATGCCAGTGAAACCTTTTCCAATATTCCAAAGGAAAATGTATGAGAGAGAAAACAAAATGCACAGCAATTAATGAGAAGAGCCAGGAGTACATTGGAAATGAACCAGAGACTGGATTTGGAAGCTGGAGATCAACAATAAGAAAATCAGCAACTTGGAAATTGATGAATAAATGTGGGATTACAAATCATTAATTACATTTGTGAAGTATAATGGCACAAGAAAACTTGGAAACATTGGACTGTTAGACTTTGTTAAACCTGTAGGGACTGCAAACATATGTCCTACTTTCAGAGCTGGATCCAGCACTAGGGGGCATAGGAAGCCACCTAGGGCCCTCATGGCAGGGGAGCACAGTCTGGCCAGGAGGATTCAGCATAATAAATACATAGTTACTTCTTGACACCATGGTGGCAGCATCTTCTCCTTTAAGGAGATCCATGTGCACACTGCACATGTGCTTGTCAATGCAGATGTAAACACATTCCGCACTTGCATGTGTGTATATCTAATTTAAACTAGCAGTTCATTTGTTTCTGTATATGAGAGAAGGTCTGTGTTTGTGTATGTATGTCTATAAAGTGTGTGTGTGTCTGCTGCTCTGTAAGAGAGTATGTGTGTGTGTATTGCTGTGTGAGAGAGTAGGTGTGTGCATCTGTGTGTTGCAGTGTGAGAGTAGACAGAAGGTAGGTGTGTGTGTGTGTGTGGGTGTGTGTGAGTGCAGAAAGAAGGTAGGTGAGAGTGAGAGAGTGACAGAGTGTGCGTGTGTGCGTGTGTGTGTGTGTGTGTGTGTGTGTGTGTGTGTGTGTGTGTGTGCTTAACATACCTCTGAACTGTCCAGATTTACCCTGATAGTTTTGGTCTCTTTCTTATAAGATTTGTGGTTTTCTATCAACTCTGAGTGGAGTGAAGTCACAAATGAATGACATATACATGAGTTTCAGACTTCATATCCTTCAGAAAATGCATGCTAACACAAATCCTGTTATTCTAGAAACTTTCTAACTTAAAAAGAGCAATATTTAAAATCTATTCCTATTTTTGGGCCATTGTATCCCCGTTATTTTAGGCTTTGTCCAGATTTCTTACACTAAGAAGTTGAGAGGTATGCATACCTATCAACTGTCCATATTTTTGCAGAAGGTCTAGATTTTTGCCTTATATTTTGGTCTATTCATCATAAACGTTGTGGGTTTCTGGCATATCACTGAAGACTGGTATAACAAAATAAAGTCATTCATTTGAGTTTCAA
Source organism: Protopterus annectens (assembly GCF_019279795.1). Taxonomy (NCBI): domain Eukaryota; kingdom Metazoa; phylum Chordata; order Ceratodontiformes; family Protopteridae; genus Protopterus; species Protopterus annectens. The sequence goes on from NC_056743.1 coordinate 15,997,640, forward strand.
TTTCCTTCAGAAAATGCATGCTAGTACAAATCCTGTTATTCTAGCAACTTTCTATGATAAAAAGAGTAATATTTAAAACCTATCCCTATTTTTGGGCATTTTATCCCCATTATTTTTCCTTGTGCTAAGAGGTTGAGAGGTATGGAAGTATCATATGTTATGCCCTAGTTGTGTGGGTGTGGGGAGGGTAGTCAATTAACTTGATCTAGCTTGACCTATAACTTGGTTACAGCAGACAAGAGCCTGATTCATCTTTACCAATTACCAGACTGCTGAAGGAATTGTGAGTTTGAGTTTCAGTACATTCTTAGGAAATTATGAGTTTTGGTACTTTTACAAGGGATTGTGAGTTTCAGTGCATTTTCATGAAATTGCGAGTTTCAAGTGAAGAGAGGTTTACTATTGCTCATGCTAAGTCTGTTTTCAATGTGCAGCTAACTTTTTTTTTTTAGCAAATGGCAGTCACTGTTTGTGCTGTAGAATTTGAAAGCAGTGTTAGTAGCATACTTGCCTTTGGTGCAGAGGGCTATGTATTCTACTCCCATAGCATGTATATGGAGATCTGATTTTGCAGTAGTCTTTCAACTGATGATTATTTGGTACATTTTTAAGGGGGGATAGGGATTCTGCACTCCTAAGTATGTCCTCTTTTGTATGAGATGCCTAGTAACTATGAACTTGTTGTCAGTTTGTCATTTATTCCCAACTGCAATACTACCAGCTTACCAATTTTTTTTAGTGTAACATAGGCAATTAATTCTTCAAGGGCAGCAGGCACTGAATCTGTAGTTGAAACACTGAAATGTAAAGTTGCTTGTCAGTAGCAACCTCTCCATTAGTTACAGGCTCATTTAATGTTGAATTATTCAGAAGACTTTTACTTTGGCAGAGATTGTGCTTATTGACTGATATTGGTAGAGTGTAATGAAAAGTCTGAGTGGCCTTTATGGTTGAAATTTTTTGAAATGGGTAATTGTGTCATTATTGATTCATACATTTTGTTTCACTGCTTAGTGGAAGAATGTTCAAAACTACAAATGTAAAACACATTCTAACAAGTGGTGCTGTATTATACAAGAAATATAATTTAATACAATCAGGAAGGTAAATCAAAAAACACAGACATGTATGCATGGCCATAAAAATGTGTGCAAGGAGCCTATGGTTTGAAAACAGCCCAGAGGTAAACTTAATTCTCCACTGGCCAAATGCATTTTCTTTGAATACTGGTTTTAATGCTGTTTCAATGAATAAGAGGTTCAAGGGCAGAGAAATGTACTGGTCATGCTAAGCCTGTTTTCTTTGTGAGACTGTATTGTTTGTTTAGCAAATAGCTATCAGTATTTATGCTAATTTATTTCAACATCTGTAATCATTGTAGTAATAAATAAGAAATTCGTATGCACACTGATAGGTCTGAACAGTGTTTACAGTAAAGGGGAGAAATAGCAAAGTAATGGAACAATGGAATGGCTGGGGAGAGGGGAGTACAGGGTTGCTGCAGGAGAGGCTGCTTTGGGGACCCCAGTCTATTACCCTGCATAGTGACCCTTTTGACCATTTTCCAGCTCTGCCTACTTCATGTCATTAATGTTTGGAAGAACACTCAGGAGAGGGGAAGGAAGGAGTTAACTGTAAGTAAATCAAACATTTGTTCTTAATATTTTTACAATACATGACATATACTGCATGCTATAAAGTAAAGCTTTTCAGTTATTTTTGTGTGTAATAGGGACACTAAAGTAAACGAGTGCCCCTATATTTTTTTATTCCTCTCTCTTTCTTCTTGTCCAGTTTTAAGAAATGTAGGCACTGCAATGTAAAAAGAGAAGAAAACCTAGACAAAAAAGCAAGATATAAGAAAAACTGATATGCTTTTTCTTACTTTTGCATAGGGGAATGACTGGATTAAGGCTCTTGTCTTGATTTAATAGCAAGTTTTAAAGGGAAGCAAATAAATAAAAGAACAATGAATATAATAAATACTGAATAGAGTTTCCCCTCTACCACATAAATCAGTATGCGCCATGGAAGGCAACTGTGTTTTTTGTTCGCATGTTTCTATGGAGACAATCTGATAAAGGGGCAATAAAAACAAAATACTTCTTTCAATGGCTATGAGATAATATTTTCTAAAAGTATTCAAGTTGTTTTCAATATCTGGGAGAGGAAGAAAGAGAAGATAAAAACAGACAGTGCTAAGTGTAATCAGAAGTACAGGCTGTACTATGTGTCTCACCATGGATAATCTTCACTACAGGTTAATTCAAGCCTGTGAATGCGGCTGTCAGTCTGGGACAATTGTTCATTTTCTGACATTATTTAAAGATGTACATAGTTTTGTGCGTATTAAGTTAATAGATTTTGGGGTTGTTCTGAGACTGTGTTTGAGGTTTTTCAATAAAACAAAAAAGTTTTGGAAGATGTGACACAGGTTCATATGGATATGACAAAAAATCTGTAGAAAGGATCAGCCTGCCAGATAGTGTATGCATGTAACACAAAGGCAGAAACTAGACACCGTTTTTTTAAAAGTTGTTATACATAACAGGTGGAAATAACTTCTTATCATAAAATACAAAATTAATAAAGATAACACAAAGGCAATAGCTGTTAACTATGTACCCACACACGGATTATTTCAGTGGATCTGTTTTAATATGTCAAAACACCACTTTGTTGAACCACCATTCATTGAAATGACACCAATGAATTCTCAATACATCGAGTGACGACATCATGGAAGTACACATCTTCAAAAATCATAGCCGGTAGTGTGAGCAAATTAAACACCGACTGTGATTTTTGAAGATGTGTACTTCAATGATGCCATCACTTGATGTAGTGAGAATTCAACAAAGTTATATCAATAACTGGTGGTTTGACAAAGTGGTGATTCAGTGTAATAAAATAGATCCATTTCAACAATACCCATATTTATGGGGGCATAATAAAATGAAGTACTTTGGGGGGATGGATTAAAAAAGATTCTGCTATGGCAGTTAAGGATATGTGGGAAGAGACTATACAAAATATAATACAAAAACTGAGAAACCAGATGCTCTCTTTTATGGATTATGGACAGTGAGATACAAGCAGTGAAAATGTTTTTAGTCCCTTTAGTTTAATATACAAGTCAGGCATGTTTTGTATCAACCAGAGAAGTTGTGGATAGCAATTAATAATCAGTTGAAGGATTTTTTTATGAGAGGGGAGAAGTGCAAGAGTCAAGTGGGATAAGTTGATCCTTCCAATAGAATAAGGTAGTTTGGGATTATTGGTTATTTTAGAGCTATACAGTTAAGGCTCCTACACATAACATAAGCAGAAAGCTATAATTCAAAGTGAATAGGGATGATGATGAAAAAGGGTAGAAGCTCTAGGAACAAAGACAAACTGGGCTTTTGAATGTAGATCCTTAAGGAGAATAACAATAGTCATACATAATATTATGTTCATACAATAGCAGAAATTATTCTAAAAACTAAGCTCCCATGGGCTAGGAGAAAGGAGATTCTGCCAGTAGGAATGACTGCAATTAGGGGTACAGAAAATACGCAAGAGAAGTTGGAATTTACTGGAAAAAAAACTGGCAAAGAAACTAAGGTATTAGAAGCAAATAATTAAAGAGAGAAAGATAATAGAATGGGAAGAGGCCAAAAATTCATTTGGACTGCAGACTAGAGATCACCTTCTCTATAAAATAACTTGATATAAGAATATAGGCAAAGAGAAAGAAATAAGGGATGCTAATTGAAAAAATTCAGCACTGGTAATGCTTTTAGTAGAATCTAGAAAAGAAGCTGCTGTTAAAAAAGGGATAATTAGTAGGGCATATAAAATACTGAATGATAACTATATGAATGAATCAGAGGAGGTTAGAAAGGATTGGAATCAGAGATTAAATAAGCAATCCACAAAGAAACAATGGGGAGATATACGTATGGCTCCCAAATATGCAACAAAGTCTAGAGGATTTAGGATCTTTGATTGGAAGTGTTTCCATAGGTATTTTTATACCCCTCAAGCAGTCTCAACAAAGGATTTTTCCTCAGGTAGATTGTAAATGTTGGAGGTGTGATGGGGAAGAAAGAGGTAACTGGGAACATATTTTTGGGAGTATAATGAATTAGAATTGCCTAGGCATACTAAGGCCTTGCTGAGTTTAACTCTGGAGGCTCACCAAAACAGCAATTACTAGAAAATGGAAATCAAAGTCTAAATCAATAATACTAGAAGTAGTGAATATAATAACAAAAGATAAAACAACTGGAATGGGACCTTTAAAAACAGGAGCAAACTGCATAGAAAAAAAAGGGAATTGCAGAACAATACATGCAGAATAATGTTTTGAAGGAGGAATGAGGTTTAAGGGAAATCAGGGATTCAATAAACTTTGCAATGTTTGATTGACAATGGCTGGATAGATTATAAGTGATTTGCAAATGAAAATAAGTCAGTATAGTTTGTTTATATTAATGTATGATTGTCTATGTCAAAAGTGATAATTTAATAAAGATGTTTCTTGTTTAAAAAAAGTACTTCACCAGTTACCAAGGTGATAGTCTCAAGGAGGGAGGTAAGGGAAATCTGCACTGATGACTGCACCACTAAACCCATGGTCGTTGAGGAATTTAGTTGTAATAACCTGTTTTCAGCACTCCATCCCAGGTACTTTTCCTGATTATCTTGATCTCTCAGCATCAGTCTCTGGTTTGATTCCAAGGTACTTCTAATTCCTCTAGAAAGCTTCTGGGATTTTTTCTGTCACTCAAATATTTTCCTTTGAGCCAACAGAAAAAGATTTTACTGGTAAAGTCTCTCTATGGGCTTTCTTATTGTCAGATGATTGAGAAGCACAGTTCCTTTCAAGTTGCTGCCTCATTCTTTCTTGGTTTAACTTTTTTATTTCGTTCATAGCTTTTTCTAAATCCCAAAACATATTTCATCCTCCAGGAAAAATATTCTAAAGACAACTGCTTCAATATCACATGTGCCCCTCACTATCTCTTGATTGCTGGGAAAAACTTGTTTCATTTCTGCCTGGTATATAGAAAATAATAATTTTTCGCAAAAGTTTCTAACACACTTTTGTCCCACAGTTTTGTCAGGAGCGTATTTACTAATCTAGATCTCTGCTGCATTCTGATGGCCAAATTTGGAGCACACACCTGATGTCATCTCAGTCAACAAATCTTGCAAAATCAGTCAGGTGCTTATTTGTACTTTCATAAAATTATTTTAAACAAAATTTAAACTATGTGAAATTAGTGAACAAGCAGGAAACTATAAAACATAAATCTCACTAGATTTAGTTTAGGCATGAATTGTAGTTCAAGAATGACAGTGTCAACAGTGCAACAGGTAGCATGCTCACTTGTGGTGCGGGGAGACCACAAGTCAGTGGGTTGTGCTCCCACTCCAAGCAACTGGATTGCAGTGCTGCAATTCTGAGTGTTTTTCCTTTGGATAAAATGTTAATCTGAGGTCTCATCTACTTAAGTTGGGGGTGGCTCAGGTGAAAGTAAAAGATCTTACAGCACGTATCGAAAACAGTAGAAGGTTATGTATTTATTTTGAATTTGTTAACCAGGGTACAGTACTGATCCAACTGGACCATTTTCAGTCTCATCCCAGGGAAAATACAATAAAAACATGGCATCATACACAGACAGAAAATCATAGCTGGCTTAAAGGTATAATGTTTACATATCTTTAGCCAAATTTCCCATATCAGCATAAATACCTTCTCAGAGCTCCCCTCAAAAGAGGCTACTAACCTAGTGGGACTAACCTGGTCAACAAAGGATAAATAAAACAAGCAAATAGAGTAGATGGAAAAAATGGAAATTTGTTAACCGAATCGAACTGGTGGAAAAACTGTAAAGCATAAGCTACATATTATATATATGTAGCTCTAGCTAAACTTAACAGGGAACTCTGGATCTTGATCAAATCAATCAACTCAAGACATGTGGTAAAAACTGGCACCTGGGCAAAGGACAACCACAAAGCCTTCTTTAACTATGTTAGAAACCTTAGAAACAATGCCAGCATACTTGGACCCAGGGGATATAACCAACATATCAACAGATAAATCTAGCTCTAACTTCACTCCTCCTACATTTCTAGATCTCATATCTGCATCTAGACCCTCTCCCAAATTTCCCATGAATATGTTCTTGAGGCACTAACCAAGACCAAGAGCACTGCTTCTGTGGGGCCAAATAACATACTGGCTTCTTACTGGGCAGCCTGGTAAATGAGATGGGGACTACGGGCTTTGAATTTAGAAATACGTGCGTTACAGTGGCAGCTATGATTACATGCAAATAGCTGGCCAGGATTAAATGAACAAGTATCAATAGCTTGTCTTCTTAAATTAAAAGCACTTTTAAGATAAATAAATATTTAGGCTTGTAAAAGGTTAAAGGTCTCTTTAATAAGACAAGTTCTTATAAATACTTTAGTTACAATGTCTTTTATCTGGCATGTAAAAAAACTATACTGTTACTTTAAATGTGGTTATCTGGGTGGGGGATTGGCAGTCATATGATCATGAATTTGAAATTGATTGGTATATAAAAGGCTGTAGACATGGGTACAGAAATGAAAAGAATCAACAATATACAAGATCATCTTGTCAATTTTTAGTGTGTGCATGTAAGTTGCAAGATAGAAATATTATTCAAAAGAACTGTCATCTAAAAGAATGATTCATTTGTCAAAATTAACATGGAATGTAAATGGTCTTACAGGTATAGACATACAGCAAAGAGTACTGAATTATATTAAGAAGAGTAGGGATCATATAGCAATTCTACAGGAGACATGTTATGATAGAAATGATGTCTCTAATCTGTCTCTAATGCTGAAATCTTGGTCTCCTTCCTGAAGATAAATAACTCTAAAATCTTTGTATCATAGTCTTGTATAATCCACCTGGTAACAACATACTAGTTCTGGAAGATATACTATCCAGGGCCCCCTACACCATAAAAACAAAACTGTAATACTTGGTAATCTGAACATTAACTGGTCGAATATCAGCTCAAAAACCCCAGCCACCAATATTAAGCTGTTTCACTACACCCAACTTATCTCCACCCCCACCAGATATAATAATAGAACCAATAAAGGAGCCATCTTAGATTGGATCTTATTCTCAGATCCCACAAAAATTTCTTAAGCTGTTACCCTACCTAACACATTAAGTGATCACCTTCCTGTCTTTTTTACTCAAAATGCACCCTTTCATAAACAGGTATTACTTCAAACATGTTAGGAACCTATCCTACTACAATCCACACACATTTAACCAAATTCTGACAAACAGTAATTGGAATATCCTAAAAGCTCTCTCCCTAGATAATACTCTGCTGTATTTCAACACTACCTTTCTAAAAATATTAGACAGCCTTGCAACCCCTCTAGCCAAAACAGTAAAAGCTAATCATGATGCATGTTTAGCTAAAGCTACAAAGGAACTAAATTAACTAGAGATAAAACCTGGAAGCTTTGGCATAAACATAAAAACAACTCAGATTTATTAAAATTCATGCAACTTTGTAACCACATAAAAAACGTGCATCTAAAGACAAGAAAGAATACTACATACAGCTCCAAAAATCTGCAAGCATAACCCCAAACAATTCTGGTCCTCCATTGATAACCTCCTAAACCCAGGCACACAAAGCAACCCCTGCCCAGACCCTGACAAAGCACTAGAGCAAACAGCAAGTTTATTTAATTCCTACTTCTTTGACACTATAGCGAATGTTACAACCAATGTCTCTCAACCTCTCCCCTCATCAAACATTCCAGACCAAACTACTCTCTCTCAACACACACAGTCCCAGTCTCCAGTCCCTATTATAACCAGTCTAGGTCAATCTACTCTTCCTACTCTCACACAGTCCCAGCCCCCATCAACAATTTGCATAAACCTAGTTTCAAGCAATTCCAAGCCTGAATTCACACACTCTACTGTACCAAACTCAACCGTAAAAAAAAAAGACTACTTCTAAAACTTAAACCCAGTTCCAACACAGCAGACGGCCCACAGAAACAATCACTTATCCCATTAGCATACTCGTTAATATATCCATCCAAGAATCCTATGTCCCCAACCTTTAGAAAAAAAAAGCATATAGGTTCATAGGTTGGTACTGAGCTATCTGCCCGAAGGCATATATTAGCCCAGCCACGTTGTGCGGTATTCACCTCCCCTTTAGTAGTTCCCTAGACCCTTGTACTAGCAGCTAGTACCCTTGGCCCCTATCTAGTAGTGCTGTTGGTGTGATCCCCGGTGTGAACTTTCTGTTACCCATCCACTCATCAAGATTCCTCCTGAAGAGTAATAGTGAGGGGCTCTGTCTTATGTAGATCGGGACCCTGTTCCATAGTAAGAGAAGTCTCTGCGAAGGGAATCTATCCCTCCAGCATGTTCTATTCATTGTTGTGCTGAGGTTTATATCCCTAGAGTGTGTAGCTCGAGTAGATTTGGTTTTGCTAAGATGGAGCATGTTCAACAATTCTGGGTTGGACATGGCTCTGTACGTTAGACAGAGATCGCCTCTGAGAAAGCGGTATGCAACAGAGAACAGTCTTAGCTTTTTCAATCGTACTGCATAGGGCAACTGTTTGAGACCAGTAATTCTCTTGGTTAGGTACCTCTGTGGTCTCTCCAGCTGCTGGAGATGTCTAGCCAGGTACATTCCAATTGGTGCATTGTACTCAATAATGGGTCTGATGAGGGAAGAGTAGAGGGGCACCATTACATCCTTAGATCTTGATGCGAACCCTTTCATGATCAGATGGGTCACATAGAAGGATTTTCTAACCACTTTGGTAACATGGTTATCAAAGGAAAGCTGGCTATCTACTTGGGTCCCTAGATCCCTTATTTCTTCTTCAGATTTCAGGTTTCAGGGGATTACCTCCTATGTTGTAGTTTGCGGGTACTCTGTTTTTTCCAAAGGGGATTACTACACATTTTTTTGCATTTAGCTTGAGACCATGGCTTTGACACCATGCATCAGTCTCATTTAGGCCCTTCTGGAGGATCTCCATGTCGGCCGGAGACTCTATTATAGCACCCAGTTTGCAGTCATCCGCAAACGTAGTCAGCCACAGCCCTTCCGTGCTTGCCTGTACTTCTGAGAAGTATATGCCAAACAGGAGGGGCCCCAGGATAGAGCCCTGAGGCACACCACTCGTTACTGGTCTACACTTTACTGCTTCCTGTAATGACTTACAGTTTTTCCTTTGTATGTTTGAAAAGTTCGTAAAATTCAATAAAGATATATTTGAAAAACAATGATACATAGTTCTCTGAAACTGCAGCATGCTTTCACACACAGGCATGATCCATAGTTCTCTGAAACTTCAGCATGCTTTCACATACAGACATGATTTATAGTTTTCTGAAACTGCAGCATGCTTTCACATACAGACATGATCCATAGTTCTCTGAGACTGCTGCATGCTGGCACATACAGGTGAGAAACACAGTTTTCTAGGATGGCTGCATGCTGGCACATACAGGTGAGACCCATAGGTGGCTGAAACTACAGCATGCTTTCACATAAAGGCATGATCCATAGTTCTTTGAGATTGTAGCATGCTTTCACATACAGGCATGATCCATAGTTCTCTGAGGCTGCAGTATGCTTTAACATACAGGCATGATCCATAGTTCTCTGAGACTGCAGCATGCTTTCAAATACTAGCATGATCCATAGTTCTCTGAAATGGCTGCATGCTTTCACTTACAAACATGATCAGTAGTTTTCTGAAACTGCAGCATGCTTTCTCATACAGGCATGATCCACAGTTTTCAAAAACTGCAGCATGCTTTCACATACAGGCATGAGCCATAGTTTTCTGAAACTGCATCATGCTTTCACATACAGGCATGATCCATAGTTTTCTGGAAGTACAGCATGCTTTTACATACAGGCAAGATCCATAGATTTATGAGACTGCAGCATGCTTTCACATGCAGGCATGATCCTTAGTTCTATGAAAATGCAGCATGCTTTCACATACAGGCATGATCCATAGTTCTCTGAGACTGCAGTATGCTATCACATAAAGACATGATCCATAGATCTCTGAGACTGTGACATGCTTTTACATACAGGCATAGGCCATAGTTCTCTGAAACTGCAGCATGCTTTCACATACAGGCATGATCCATAGTTCTTTGAGACTGCTGCATGCTTTCACATACAGACAGGCATGATCCATAGTTCTCTGAGACTGCAGCATGCCTTCACATACAGGCATGAGCAATAGTTTTCTGAGACTACAGCATGCTTTCACATACAAACATGATCCATAGCTCTCTGAGACTGCTGCATGCTGGCACATACAGGTGAGATACATAGTTCTCAGAGGCTGCAGCATGCTTTCACATAAAGGCATGTCCCATAGGTCTCTGAGACTGCAGCAAGCTTTCACATACAGGCATGATCCATAGTTTTCTGAGACTGCAGCATGCTTTCACATACAGGCATGATCCATAGTTCTCTGAGACTGCAGCATGCTTTCACATACAGGCATGATCCATAGTTCTCAGAGGCTGCAGCATGCTTTCACATAAAGGCATGTCCCATAGGTCTCTGAGACTGCAGCAAGCTTTCACATACAGGCAAAATCCATAGTTCTCTGAGTCTGCAGTATGCTTTCATATACAGGCATGATCCATAGTTTTCTGAAACTGAAGCAGGCTTTCATCTACAGGCATGATCAATAGTTCTCTGAAACTGCAGCAGGCGTTCACATACAGGCATTATCCATAGTTCTGTGAAACTGCAGAATACTTTCACATGCAGGCATGATCCAGCTCTCTGAGACTGCAGCATGCTATTATATACAGGCATTATCCATAGTTTTCTGAAACTGAAGCAGGCTTTCATCTACAGGCATGATCCATAGTTATGTGAAACTGCAGCATGCTTTCACATACAGGCATGATCCATAGTTCTCTGAAACTGCGGCATGCTTTCACATACAGGCGTAATCCATAGTTCTCTGAAACTGCAGCATGCTTTCACATACAGGCATGATAAATATTTCTCTTAAACTGCAGCATGCTTTCACATACAGGCATGATCCATAGTTTTCTGAAACTGAAGCAGGCTTTCATCTACAGGCATGATCAATAGTTCTCTGAAACTGCAGCAGGCGTTCACATACAGGCATTATCCATAGTTCTGTGAAACTGCAGAATACTTTCACATGCAGGCATGATCCAGCTCTCTGAGACTGCAGCATGCTATTATATACAGGCATTATCCATAGTTTTCTGAAACTGAAGCAGGCTTTCATCTACAGGCATGATCCATAGTTATGTGAAACTGCAGCATGCTTTCACATACAGGCATGATCCATAGTTCTCTGAAACTGCAGCATGCTTTCACATACAGGCATAATCCATAGTTCTCTGAAACTGCAGCATGCTTTCACACACAGGCATGATAAATATTTCTCTTAAACTGCAGCATGCTTTCACATACAGGCATGATCCATAGTTTTCTGAAACTGAAGCAGGCTTTCATCTACAGGCATGATCAATAGTTCTCTGAAACTGCAGCAGGCGTTCACATACAGGCATTATCCATAGTTCTGTGAAACTGCAGAATACTTTCACATGCAGGCATGATCCAGCTCTCTGAGACTGCAGCATGCTATTATATACAGGCATTATCCATAGTCTTCTGAAACTGAAGCAGGCTTTCATCTACAGGCATGATCCATAGTTATGTGAAACTGCAGCATGTTTTCACATACAGGCATGATCCATAGTTCTCTGAAACTGCAGCATGCTTTCACATACAGGCATAATCCATAGTTATCTGAAACTGCAGCATGCTTTCACATACAGGCATGATAAATATTTCTCTTAAACTGCAGCATGCTTTCATATACAGGCATGATCCATATTTCTCTGAAACTGCAGCATGCTTTCACATACAGGCATGATCCATAGTTTTCTGAAACTGAAGCATGCTATCACATACAGACGCGATCCATAGTTCTCTGAGACTGTTGCATGCTGGCACATACAGGTGAGATACATAGTTCTCTGGGACTGCTGCATGCTGGCACATATACGTGAGATCCATAGTTGTCTGAAACTGCAACATGCTTTCACATATATTTTACCTCTGCACAAAGGAGGTACCACTACTGATATTTCCAACTTTTGCCCCACAGCTATTCTATCCCCATATCTAAACTCTTAGAAAAATGTGTACACATGCAACTTCTGCAATTCCTTCTCAATAATCATATCCTCACAAACACAACATGGTTTCAGACCAGGCCACAATACTTCCACTCCTCTAATATCCATTATGGACCTAGTTAAGGATTGTGACTCCAAAAAAAATATCTACTCTATTTCTAGTCTTATTTAAGGCCTTCATTACTATCTCTCACTCACTCCTTTCTCAGCTTTCTAACATTAGACTACCAACTTCATCTCTCAAATGGTTAAAAAGTTACCTAACAGAGAACATGCTGTAAAATGGTAACACTCTATATCCCCATATGGGTCTATATCAGAACATCGACAAATCATAACATCGACATTTACTTGTTCGACACGAAAACGACAATTCAAATAAATGAAACTTCAAATGAACGAATTTCACTTCTTCGAAAACTCAAAATGAAATATCCGACAACAGTTTGCTATATCATACACTATCATTATGTTAACACTTCGCCCTACAACAGAACACAAAGCAGTTGGTATAAACGGAAAACTAGAAGAACAGTGAGTAAACGTTACAAATTGCAAAGCAAGAGGTAAACTAAAACTAGTCATAGCTCCGTAGTAAAGATACTGAAGCGCGTATAAAGCTAGTTTTTACATTTTAAGCAACCTTGCGATAGCCCTGACAAACTCGAGATTAGAGTAGTTTTCCATATTAGAAAGTACTGCATCAAATCTCTGTTGACGCAAGAGTAATTTTTTTATTTTGGGTGACGATGGAAACCCTGTAGACATCCGCACTCTAATCTCATCTACTCTGTCTTGTTCACGAGTTAAAGTGTGAATTAAATACCTTAAATCAGTACCTCTCTCACCGAGTAAGCACTTCAATCTTCTGTGCCACGCCTCCACTTTGTTCTGAGTGCGAGGCAGAGATAGTTCATTCAACTCAAACACATTCCAAAATGTAACTAGGAACAACGGCGGAAATCTAATAGAAGACGTAAATCTAATATTGAACTTACGTCTTTTGCCATATATATACCAGTCTGAAAAGTATTGTAGAAGATCCTTTCCTTCTGCTGGAAACATAGCTCTAAGCTCTTCAAATGTAACTTTAACTTTCTCTTCAGGCAAAAAAGCTAATGCTACTAGAGACTTCACAGCGAGTTGCAGTTCTTGAGAATTATTGTATATAGTAGCTAAACCTAAAGATTGAACCTTTCGCCAAATGTTTTGTCCGAAATGAAACAAACAACCCTTAGAAGACACATCAGGAATATTAATTCTAATGCTCTTTAATGCAGCAATTTCAAAGTCACATAAAACAAATTTGACATCCATTCGTAAATCGTTTGATGTTAGTAAGAAGAATATACTGTTCCACAAATAGTTATAAGCTTTTAGAGATTTCTTTGACATTAACGCATAAATCAGCGGTACAAATTTGATACTCGACCCATATTTAACCATACCGTGTATGCTGTACAATTGACGTACTGTGACACCTTTTGAAAAGAATGTACCATCCATGAGCCATATAGCAGCTTGGCTTAAATCCCGTAAATTATCTATAGTAGTGAATACTACTACTCTTGTGTCACTCACTTTGTCTGACATGGCTTTACTTAGAAATGAACCACTTTTCAACTTAAATTGGCTAAAGTCTATATTATCACGTGTTAATTGAGACTTTTTACTTAATCCGCTTTTACCACGTCTAACGCGATTTACTTGCTGTAACAGTGCTGTTCTATTAGGGAGACAGTCAATGGTAGCTAACGAGGTGGATGCTAAAGCATCGTCCACTATTAGTGCTGGTGTGTCCCTAGCCATAGTAGCTCTACATTTTACATCACTACAGACAACATATCGTTGCAATTCTCCCGGGTCTGCAGCATGAGAATGTGCAACTGATTTCTCCAGTTTATCGCCATTCGGCAAATACAGAGTAACAGCTCTACCCTTACAACGCTCTGTAATCTTATATTTACAAGCCCAATATCTCTTACTTTCCCTTGTACGTTCTAGGTAGTACAAGTAGTTATCAATTACTAACATTGGTTTCATTTTCTGTGATTGTACGGTATGATATATACATCCTATTTCTCCAGCACTACTCATTTGTGTATTCGCCATGTTGTCTTCGGTGCAGAGCACGTACCGCGCTCAACAACGCGAGTATTTAACTTGTGCACTTCATTTGTATTTGCTAACAAAATAATGATATTTATTTAATAATTACAACTGAAGCAGAGTTTACTTACTTCAATTATACGAAGTTTAAATGTTTGTAAGTGGTATAGTTTAGTCACTTTGTTGTGTAGTTTAAACAAGCATTTCTTTATAGAACATTTCCTTGTCGAACAATTAAAAGTCGTTCATTTGAGGTTTCGTTTATCTGAATTGTCGTTGTTTTCGTGTCGAACAACTGAATGTCGATTTTATGACTTGTCGACTTTTTGATATAGACCCCCCCATATATACACAACTCCATCAATGTCCCCCAGGACTCCATATTAGGACCTCTACTCTTTAACATCTTTATCAATAACCTTCACCTGTCATTTCATCAAGGGTCTCTTGTACAATATGTAGATGACTCCACTATTATCTGCACTGCTTAAGATTTAACTAAGCTACAATACATCACTCGATCTGCATTTTCCTCCACAGAAAGACAGCTCCATAACAGCCATCTGTCTCTAAACCTCAACAAAATCAAGCTCATAATATTTACTCCAAAGAAACAAATGACTGTCAATAAATCTCAATATAACATACTCTCCCTGAACCACACTAAAATTGAATCAGTTACCTATACAAAACTGCTGGGAGTCATAATTAATGAAAACTTAAAATTTGATCTACACATTCAAAATAGCTTCAGTAAGACTCACAAAAAACTAGGACTTCTATACAGACATAAACATTTCCTTTCTCTACCTACAAAACAGGTACTCGCCACCATCTATCTACTTCCTTCCCTTGTGTATGGTGCCCCATTACTAACCAACCTCCAATCCTCACATAAAACTTAATTAGAAGCATGTTACAACAAAATACCCAAATTCATAACACCCATTCCACCCATCACTGCACTGCCCTAAAAACATTAAACCTGCTCAAATTCCCCCACTACCTCACATATCTCCAGCTAACCACCACACATAAATTACTTACAAAACCACAGGATTGACTTTCCCTAAACTCCTTATTTCCTCACTACAAGCAGGTCCCTACAATCTGAAACCAGCACCTCCTCCAAATTCATAAAACTAAACTACCTGTTGCCAATAGTTAAAACATAAAACAGCCTTCCTCTAGCCATTCACACCAACCAGAGCACTACTTCCTTCGAAATAGCTCTCCGAAACCACCTCCACTCTAACTGGATCTGTAACTATGCTAATCCTCCCCTTCCATAACCTAGCTCTTTAGTACCTCTTTGTCATTCCCACATATTTTATTTCATCTAACATCCCACTTTTCTGCTCCATTCAAACATACTTACCCACTACACATGCTCCCTTTCTTTTCCCTTTACTACTTAAGCTACTCTGTTCCCTGTCCTCTTCCTCTAGTTGTTTTTCTTTACTATTACCTATTACCTTTGCTCTATTTACTAGCTATTACTCACCTCATAACCCCACTATCTTTCCCTACTTGTCTTCCCTTATTCTACTACTCCTTTAATTTGCCTGCTAATAATTTCTGAATGTATCTGTAGCTTAAACCTCTGCTATAGTATGTTCTTTAAGTATTTCATGTAATGTTATCCATACTGCAATGCCAATTATTATTGAAGTACTCTGTGATTACATTATACTATATGCTTTATATATTCTAAATGGTCTACCTATAATAACCTTGCATTTATGCTTTCTATATTCTAATTAAGTTTTTGTCGAGCTTTTCTCCCCGGGCCTCCGCTGAAAATGGGCTGTTTTTGGTCCAGTGGACTATCCTGGTCAACAAACGTAAATAAATAAATAAATCAGCATGTGAATTTGAAAAAGAAATGATTATAGCATGAACATTCAGGAGAATATCAGGGACTAAGGAAAAAGGCAGTAATAATAATAATAATAATAATAATAAATTGTGACAGGAACCCAAACAGTGAAGAAAGGGGGGGGGAATAATTGTAGACTTATAGTAATAAGGAGTTACTGGAAGGGCGGCCACGGTGGTGCAGGGGTTAGCGTTATCACCTCACAGCAAGAGGTTCTCTGGTTGGATCCTCGGCCGGGGTGCCTTCTGTGTGGAGTCTGCATGCCCTCCCTGTGGTCGCGTGGGTTTCCTCCGAGTGCTTCGGTTTCCTCCCACATCCCAAAGACATGCTGTAGGTGGACTGGACACTCTAAATTGGTCCTAGGTGTGAGTGTGTGTGCCTTCCATGGAAGGTTGGATGCCGGGCTGGCAACTCGACACCATAAAACTCTACTGCCAATCATGAGCAGACAGGTGATCCGCCGTGGCGACCCCTAACTGGGAAAAGCTGAAAGAAGAAGAAGAAGAAGTAATAAGGAGTTACTGGCAGGGGTGATGATTACTCAAGGATGTATTTGTATTCTACCTAAACTATTATTATAGAGTTTAGGAAAATTTTGTAATAAATGATAAGCTTTCATCAAAGATTATTATTTATGGGAGAGAAATTTATTTATGGTCTGGAGCCGCGCTGACCCTCATTCTACAGTGGAATAAGTGACCAACCATCTGCAGTGTTTAAGAATCTGAAAGTGTCTGAACAATTACCGTAATATATGCAGGCTGGTAGTCAGTTTGATTAGAAAGGAGGAGGATTCGACTGTGGGCTTCCATATGCCAAACACGTATATGTTCCGTCTGTCTTGGAACAGTTTTTAAAGACAAGTGGTATCATGGTTCTGCCAAAGTGTTTTTTGTAGCTTGGGCTCCTACCAACCCCGCCCTAACCTCCTGAAAGTCCCCTCCTGAACACTCTGGCTAAGAAACAGCTATATCAGACTCAAATCCAAAGTTGTAAGGCCATTCTGAGTTCTCCGAGTTCGTCCTACAGCATGGACTATAAGAAAGTATGTGCCCTCCTGTAACTGTTTGCTATTTCTAAATTTGAATTCTATCAGGTCGCAGTGCACTCCCCTGCCAGGCTAGCCAGCAGCCACTACCCCCCCCTCTCTTTTGCTGGTTCCTCTCCTAGTTCCCACCTTAATATTTACCCCCTCTCTGCTGCTTTTACTCTAGCTCACTCCTTAGTTCTCCCCCACACCCTGATCCTCGAAAGCCCCCTCCCCCCTTTACCTGTTCCTCTCCCTGGGGTCACTACTATTTTAGACTGTCTGACCACTAGGGGGCACTCCTCTACCTTTCTACTGTTCCTACAGCCTTACCCCTCCTTCCTATTCTCCACTAAAATGTCCCTTTAACTTCTTTTCCTCTGCTCCCTCCCTCACTACTGTCCTCGCATTACTATCCACTTTGGCTTATACTGCCCTCCTCTACCCTTTTTTTTCCTGAAGTCTCTACCTGCTCCCTCTGTTCTTCTCATTTGTATCTACCCACCACTCCTCTTCTCTGTACATCTTTCTTCCCTTTCACTCTCAGCGACACTTACCTCTGACTATTCACTCCTTACTGATTGTCTTCCTCTCTTTCTCCTCCTCTGGCTTTTCCTGCTCCGGTCGCCCTGGGGGCTCACTCCTCACCCCTACCCTGCCCCCAAATTCTGCCCGCCCCCAGCACCTCTACATTTATTCCCTCACAAACTCCTCCCACCATTCAAACTCACCACTCACAATCATCTATTTTACCCTCTACTCCTACGTCTAGTAGCCTATCCCAGCCACTCTTTACTTTCTCCTCCCACTCTAACCCCTCCCTTTTCTCTTACTCCTCCCCTTCACATTTTACTTAATTTTCCCCTCTCCTACCCACTTTTCTCTCCTCCCTACCTCTCCCTTACCTCTTCCCCTTCCCAAACATACAACTTCATTTCCTACTTTTCACAATTCCTTGCTCCCACCCATTTCAAACATGCCCTCCCAAATCCTCTCTACCTCCCTACTCCCTTGCTCACTACTCATCTTACTAATTCCTCTCTATCATGCTACTTCATACTAATTCAAAGCTCCCTCATACACTCCTCCTTCTCAAACTACCCCTCTTACTCACCCACAACCTCTTCTACTCTCTCATTTTCACTCCATTTTCCCTTCCCTTACCCCTCCACACATACTACACCTTTTCCATCTCAAACTATTCTCTACCTCTTCTAAAACAGCCGCTCATACACCTCCACTCTCCCCAAACAACTTCCTTCAATCCAAACTCAAAAGGCAAAAACTTATGTCATATAACATCCTAGCCTTATCTGGAGACATACATCCCAACCCTGGCCCTTGCCTCAGTTCTAACAACTCCATCCCTTCCTCTTCCTCATCCCCTACTTCAACTAAACTTCTCCCCCTTCTCCTTCTTTTCCAGCTCCCTCTCTTAACACCCTTAAAATCTTCACTATCAATGCCCAGAGTCTTAACAACAAAATTCACCATGTTCATGCTTGGATCAATCTCACTCAACCCGATATCTTAGCCATCTCTGAAATCTGGCTAAAACCACATATCTCCGATTCAGAAATCTTACCTCCAGGCTTCCACATCCTCAGAAGTGACCGTTTAAACAAAAAACGTGGAGGCTCTGCCCTTATCTCCTCAAACCTTCTATCCCTAATCCCCCTGCAAATCCCAACCCCACTTTTCAAAAACACTGAAATAATTGCTGGTCTCCTCCGACTAAATAAACATTAAAATATCTGCATTATTTCCTTATATATATCTCCAGGCGATAATATCTCTACCCTAGAAAATGTTCTCCACTGGGCCTCATCTGAAATAAAGTATGAAACCTTCATTCTTGGCGACGTTAACATTGACTGGAATAAAATCGACTCACCTACCCCCTCCCTAGCTATTAACCTCTACAACTTTACCCAAGTAATACATTCTACCACCCGTCCTAACAAAATCCACCCCCCAGGGTCCATCATAGATTGGATCTGGTACTTCCCCTAACACCTTCAGCGACCATCTCCCTGCTTTCATCCATCGCTCTACTAACTCCCCCCAATTCTAACATCATTACATTCAAACCCGTATCTTTAGCAACTTCGACCCCACAACTTTCTCTAACATTTTTAAACAAATCAACTGGCAAGTCCTAAACTCTCTCCCCCTTGACAACGCTGTCGAGCACTTTAACTCTATCTTCCTAAGTACTCTCAACTCCCAAGCCCCCCTAAGAAACAAGCAAATCAAAGCCAACTCTGCTCCTTGGCTAACCAAAGAGACAAAACATTCCATGCTTCTCAGAGACAAATCCTGGAAACTTTATCAAAAAACTAAACTACCTTCCACCTGGCTCAAATACACCCAACTCCGAAATCAAGTAAAAAAGTTAATCACTTTGGACAAAAAAAACTACTACAATAAACTTCAATCCAATAATACTAAGAACCCAAGACAATTCTGGAAATCTGTTAACTCTCTTCTCCATCCTGGGTCAAGAATTAACCCCTGCCCTGATCCTAGTTTAACTGACAAGGAACTGAGCTTCCACTTTAACACCTTCTTTACAGACTCTGTAGCCAAGCTAACCAAAACTTTTCCAGACAATAATCCTCCCAACTTCCTAAACTCTACCCCCAACATCCCTAATAGCCATCCCTTCATGTTCCAGCTCAAACCAGTTTCCACAATGTTTATAAAAAAACTCTTATCTAACCTAAAGCCATGCTCTAATGCCCCTGACAACATTCCCCCATCTTTCCTCAAATACGCTGCTGAAGGTATTGCTCTCCCGATTAGTATCCTGATCAACCGATCCTTAAAAGAGTCTTACGTACCCAAACTTTGGCGTTCAGCCTACATTCTTCCTCTCCACAAAGGAGGCAAAAACACCTCCATTTCTAACTTCCTCCCCATTGCCCTATTGTCCCCAATATCTAAAATCCTAGAAAAATGCATCCACCACCAACTTTTAACCTACTTAACTCAGAATCAGCTACTCACACCCACCCAACATGGCTTCCGTCCCGGCCACAGCACCCTAACAGCCCTACTATCCTTCCTAGAAACTGTCAATCAAGCCCGAGATTCCGGACTTCTTGTATCAACTATTCTGCTAGATCTTTCCAAAGCCTTCGACACCATCTCCCATACTCATCTTCTATTCCATCTCTCCAACCTTAATCTCTCCTCCAACACTCTATCCTGGTTCTCCAGTTACCTCTCTGACAGATCTCAGGCTGTCAGATGGAAGGACTCCACCTCTTCCTTCTTACCCACACCTACCGGCGTTCCTCAGGGATCCATCCTAGGCCCCATGCTCTTCAACATCTTTATAAATAACCTTCACACTGTCCTCCCTGACACTACAGTCATCCAATACGCTGATGACTCTACCCTAGTTTGTTCTGCCTCCAACCCTTCTGAACTTCTGTCTAAAACTCAAAAAGCTTTTTCCACTACTGAAAAATGGATGCACCAAAACCATCTCTCCCTCAACTCCAATAAATCTAAAATACTAATTTTCCTTCCTACCAAGGCTTCTTCCTTCAACAAAAACTCTTTCAATGTCCTAAGCCTAACCAACACTCCTATAGAAGTGGTCCCTTCCGCAAAACTCCTTGGCATCACCATTGATGAACACCTCAAATTTGATCTCCACATTCAACAAAACATAAAGAAAACCCACCAAAAATTAGGTATGCTCTACAGGAATAATCAATTTCTTTCTAACTCCTCTAGACATACCTTAGCCATCACCTACCTCCTACCCTCTCTTCTTTATGGTGCCCAGCTTCTAACTAACCTTTCAGCTTCTAACACCTCAAAACTGGAAGCTTGCTATAATAAGATCTCTAAATTTGCCACTAAATGCAAAACCTCTACCCACCACTGCCTTGCCCTACAATCTCTAAACTGGTTAGAACTCCCTAACCACCTTGACTATCTCCAACTAACTACCGCTCACAAATTAATATTTTACCCAGATAAATGCCCAACCTTAGCTAACATCCTTCCCCCTTACATCCCAAACCGATCTCTGAGATCTGAACACCAAAACCTTATCTCCATTCACGAACCTAAGCATTCTGCTGGCCAGCTCCTACTCTCCTTCTCTCTTGGTAGGAAATGGAACTCCCTCCCTCCTTCACTTGGGACCTTACCTAACTCAGAATCTTTCAAAACTCATCTTTTCTTACACTTATCTTCCAAATGGAAATGTCCTTGCTTTCACCCTACATAAATCCTAGGAACTTTCTCCACCTTGACCTCAATACTCTAGCACCAATCTACTATCTACTCTCTCAATTCATTTCTATGTTCCTCCTATATGGTTTTAGCTGACGTTCAGTTGACTGTAAGTATGTAAATACTGTACATATGTAATAAAAAAAAAAAAATTATTTTTTGTAGACTCTGCACGTCAGGGCTTATTGACTACTTTGGACATTGTGTATTATGTAACCTGATTGTACTGCCTACTACTGCATCTAGCATTTCTTAACTGTTTTGACTTTGTATTATCATCTATCACTGTATGTAACCTTGATTGTACTGCCTCTGGAGCTTTTCTCCCCGGGCCTCCACTGAAAATGGGTACTTCTTGGCCCAGTGGACTTCCCCGGTAATCAAACTGAAAATAAAATAAATAAATAAATAATAAATTTATTTATATTTACTGACATTTGTTAACCGGGTTTGTCCAACTGGGCTTGTGGCCCATTTTCAGTGGAGACCCGAGGAGAAAAGCTCCAGTAATACATTTTAAAACAAGTACAATTTTAAACAATATTGATATAATAGCAGTTATAGCAAAACGATTCACATATGTTGGGTTACATGCATAAAGTTAAAGTTGCATTAAAAAGAAGCTAAGTAACAATTTTACATGGATATAGTTCAATAGGTCAACAATAAAAATTTTTTTTTTTTATAAAATTGTGCAAATGCATAGTAGACACATTGGAGAGAGAGGTATAATGAGGTACTAAGTATGGTCCTTTTGAGGGTACATAAAGGGAAGGAAGACTAGGTAGGGTCATGGCAAGGGCAGGTTCTGGAATTGAGAAAATAAGCTTTTAGTTCATTTTTAAAGTGTGAGGTGTGGGAGATTGAACGTAAGTCAAGGGGAAGTTTGTTCCAAGCATGGGCAAGGGAGTGTTTGTAGAGTAGTTTGCCTACTGACCTTTTTGGGTGGTAGATATCAAGTAATTATTGGTTAGAAATACGGAGGGTCCGGGATGGATGTAGACTGAAACTAAGGAAGATAGAGATGGACAGGAGGAGGGTTTATAAAGAATAGAGTGTAGCATATGAAACTGATAAGATAGCAGAAACTGGGGAAGTTCAAGCCATTGAAGAGAATTTAAAGAAATGCAGTGATGTGAGTTGTATGGGGAGTTAGTAATGAATATGGCTATTTTATGGAAAGTCTGTTGCAGTTTGTTTAAAGTGGAGGCCTGGATATTGGTAAGAACTGGGGCGGCATATAAGAGGGAGGGGAGGAGGAGTGCCTGGCCCAGGGTAAGTCTAAATTCAGGGGTTAGGAATTTTTTGTTCCGATATAGCAGACCTAGTTTCTGGGGTTTTTTTTATACATTGGAGTATGTGTATGTTGAACTTGAGTTTGTCATCGATAATGACCCCTAGGAGTTCTGTGTGGGTGTCAGGTTGGATGTTTGTATTGTTAGAAGATGTAATAAAAAAGGAGGTTTTGTGATGAGAAAGAGAACGGGGAAGGAAAAGTAGGAGTTTGGTCTTTTTGGGATTTAGGATCAATAGGTTGTGAGAGAGCCATTGTTCAGTGGATAGTAGGGCCTGTTGGATTAGGGAGTGTAGTTCAGGAATGTTATTTGAGATGGATATGTGTGTGGAGTCATCGGCATACTGAATAAGGGAGGATTCTTTGCATGAGCTGTAAAGATCATTGGTGAAGATGTTAAACAAAAGGGGTCCCAAGATGGAGCCTTGGGGAACATCAGTGGAGATGGGAAGGAAAGGTGAGGAGGATGAGAGCCATTTGACAGACTGTTCCCTGCCAGACAGGTAACTATTAAACCAGGCAAGTGCAGAGGGGGATAGGTGGAGATTTGCAAATTTGGATAGTAGTAGAGGATGAGAGACAGTATCGAAGGCTTTGGAGAGATCTAGGAAGAGACAAGAAATTAGTTTATTGTTGTCTAGGGCCTTTGCAATGATATGAGTGAAGGAGAGGAGGGCAGTGGTGGTGCTGTGGTGAAGATGAAATCCATGTTGGGTAGGGGTAAATAAATGATGTGTGAGGAGGTGATTGAGAAGCTGTGAGTGAATACATTTTTCTAATATCTTGGAGAGGGGGGGCAGAATGGCAATAGGTCGGTAGTTTGAGGGGTCAGTGGAGTTTCCACCTTTATGAAGAGGGATAGTGAAGAAAGATTTCCAAAGGGTGGGGACAGTTGATTCCAGAATAAATCGATTAATTAGTATAGATACAGGATAGGCAATTGAGTCAGCAGCAAGCTTGAGGAATGTAGGAGATAGATTGTCAGTGGAAGGAGAGCAAGGTTTTAGCTTGAGTAGTAGAGAGTTGATGTAAGTAATGGGAACTGGCTCAAAAGAAAACAAAGTTGTGTTAGTGGGATTGGAGAGGTGGGTATCAAAGTAGAGTTTGGCTTAGAGGTTACCAGATTTTGGATGGAAGAGATAAAGTGTTTATTCAGGAGGGTATCTGTTTCCTGAGAGGAAGAGTTGGGGTATGGGGAGGGATTAAATGGCTTTCCAGGATAGAGGATGGTGTTGAGAGTTGACCAGAATTTTCGAGGATTGGATTTGTTGTTAAGCTGAGCAGAGCTATAGTATAACTTTTTGTCATTAGTTGTATGTTTTTTTGCAAGGTTCCTCAGTTGCCTGTATTTTTGAAGAAAAGGTGGTTGTTTGGTTTTAGTCCAGGTTTTCCAAGCATGATCTCTTTGTTTCATAAGGGACCTAGTCTCTTTGGAGAGCCAGGGAGCATGGTTTGATTTTACTCTGATCTTCCTAGAAGGAGCTAAGGAGTTTAGAGTATTCATGAAGATGCTATTGAAAGTGTTTACAGCATCGTTTAGGGGGAGGTGTTTTAGGATGGACCAATCTATGTTGTGGAGAATGGAGTTAAATTGGGATGAATTGAAAGTCGATAGTTTTCAACAGTCTTTGATAAGGTGGGGTTTAGGAATATGGGAGTAGTGTCTTAAGATGGTGGTAGGGAGATGATCACTGAGGGAGTTGGGTAAGGTGGTGGGATTGTGGTATTGGTGTGGGGAATTGGTAAGGATCCAGTCTATGATGGAACTGGAAGTGGAATTTTATGGAAGCGAGTGGGAGATGTTATAGGTTCATAGGTTCATAGATTAGTACTAAGCTAACTGCCCTTGCAAGCCATTTTAAGCCTAGCCAATTATCCCTTGTGAAACTCAAACCCTGCACCTTGTGTTTGTAAGGCAAACACCTTAACCATTAGGCCACCCTCCCAATAAGTTGATGGAAGCCGTGTAGGTGGATACTGAGTTGGGGGGAGTCAGTTGTGAGTTTGGACCAATCAATGTTGACATCACCAAGGATAATTGTCTCATATGGTATGTTGTTGGAGAACCAGGATAGAATGTTTTCAAGAATGGGCAGATTGTTACCAGGAGGAAGGTAGATAGAGGCAATTGCAAGTTTTTTGTGGGGATTCAGATGGCAGTTAAGGATGATGATTTCAGCTGGGAAGAAGTCAGGAATTGGGGAAGGGTATGGTGAGAGGTTAAGAATGTTTGAGTAGAGGATGGCCACGCCACCACCTTTTTTTACAGGTCTATCAGATCGGAAGATATTATAACCTGGTGGGAGTATTTCACTATTTGAGATTTGTGGCTTAAGCCAAGTTTCAGATAGGGAGAGGATGTGAGTGGTATTGAGAGCTATCCATGACTTTATTTGCTAGACTCTGAATATTCAATGAGTAAATAATTAAGTATTTGGATGGAGATGATTGTTGTGACTGAGGTTGGAGACTGTTGGAGGAGTAAGATGAGGGCAGTGTAGAGGTAGTTTTGGGGAGAGAAGAGGGGCCAGGGTTGGGATGGATGTCTCCAGAACAAAGTAGGTTTTTAGTGAGGAGAGAGTGTGTAGTATATGCTAGATGGAGTTTGTATAGTTTAGACTTACCTTTGTGGGAAGGTTTAAAAACCTGTATTATGGATAGTTTATATAGACTTGAGGTAGTGGTAGTAAAGAGATTAGGGGAGATAGTAAAAGATGAAGTAGTTGGATATATGTTGTATGAGTGAGAAGTTGGTGAACATAGGAGTGGGTCAGAGAGATTGGAGTGGTAAGAGGTGGAGCTAGAGAGGAAAAAGGAGTAGTGTAGAAGATATTAGAAAATAATACATGTTGGAATAAAATATGGTCAGATAGAGTAGGTAGAGAGACAGTGGTATAGAGGAAGTGGTGTTGACAAGATTGACAGATTAGTAAGGTGGTTGTGACAATAGGCAGGAAGTGGAATTGTAGTGGCTAGTGGGACAGGAAGGGAAAGGATAGTTAGGTATAAAGGTAATTGTAATGGGGGTGGGTGGTAGGGTAGGGGAGCAAACGGAGCGGGGCTAACACCCTGGTCAAGATGAAGTCATAGAAACAATCAGAAAAAGATAGTGAAAAACTAGCTTGAGAGACAAAGATATAAAGTTTATAAAGGTATAGTCACCAGAAATAAAATAAAAAGAAATTAAATATTAGCAGAAGTAAGCTTACAAAAGGACACTGGCCTCAAGCTACACAAGTAGATTTACTTGAAGCAAACCTAGTGCTGTATGGTTAAAATATGCTACAATAGAGAGGGGCTTTGGAGGGGGAGAGAGAGGTATTACTAGCAGCAAAAGCAGGGCAAAACGTAAAAAAAACATTAATATGTAATAGTCTGAAGACAGTAAAATAGGACAGGTGCACTAGGAAAGGCAATTATGAGTGAGGTTAGAAATGAATTCAGGGAAGGGTAAAGTGCAGAACAGGAGAATATACACAGAAACAGTTTGATGATAGTGGGTAACCAAAGGGAAAGGATAGGAGCTGCTGGCATCTGCTTTTTGTGGTGACTAGCAAAACAAAACACTGTAAATTCTTGTTGTGCTTATAAAGTCTAGCATTAATTAAAAGATTAGCTTATGTAGTAGTTATTTACTGGGACACATACTTCAGTGGTATTATTTTAAGCTTAAAATGGTGGCTTCCGTACAGATAGTTAGAGTTGCAGGGTATCTGTTAAGGTTCTCAAACCTGTGTTGCCTGTACTGTGGCCAGGGGAAAACTGCAGGGAAAATCCACTAGGGCTATAAGAACAGAGAGGAGGGAGATTAATTATGAGCAAGTAATTCAGGAAAAGAGCGAGAGACAAAAATACCATGGGTAGAGAGAAAAAAATTAATACAGGTAGGCAGAGACAGTATACCTAGCATTAATTTCCATTGTATGAGTGTCTTACACACATAGCTAGCTAAGAACACAGCAGTGTTTACACCTATGCATAAAGTCATGCAGAACAACAGTAGTTAACAACAGCACAGTGTAGACATACACAAGGCAATACTTCACAAAGCAGGAAAACCAAAATCCAGGATACTGAGGACAACAACAATTGGTACACTTTCAGGCAATAGTTCTTCCTTTTACTTTAGTGCTACACCAAGAAATTACAGTGAAAATACTACAGATGTATTAGGGGGATCCAGTAGGAAAATATAACAAAAGAGGGTTTATTTGGTATAGAAAATGTGAATTCAGTAGGATAGAATTTATACATTTTCTCCAAGACACAATAACTGGGCTAGTCCAGATGGAAATTATATTTCACCAGTGTATGAGTAAGTCATTGAAAGTTTTGAGAGCTGGCCAATAGCTATATCGGATTATGCACAAAAGAAAACTAACACAAAGTGGCAGTGTAATTATATAAAACTGAGATATTGATACTTTCTGCTTATCTATTAAACTGGGGGGGCTTAAGGAATGAGCAGTGAGCATGAGCTGGGAGTTATTAGAAATGATAGCTAGTAAGCAGGGTAACATTAACACGCAGCTTAAAGCATTGTAGAAATAACACAACGATATGGGAACAAAATAAGAAGAATGATTTCAGGTGCTGAGAAAGGGAAACTGGTGCAGAAGAAGGGAAATATCATAGAACAAAAACAGGGAATCGCAGAATGCTAAATGGAAGATAAGTGGGTATTCAGACAATATGCATGAGTTTAGAAAGGTTGTTGTTAAGCAAATGAATTACAATAACAACTTTAGAGCACAAAAACATTTAGAGAATGACTTAGGCAACTTGAAAAAAGAGTTGTAGCCAAACTTAAGAAGTATATGGCAAGGGAAATAACCAGAGATCCTATACAAGTATTAAAGATGCTTTGCATTTGTATAAAGCACTGCAATAAAAAAGGCACAAATGAAAATATTTATTGAAGACTTAGTTGTATCAAGGTTAAAGGAAGAGGAAGATCACAGAGTGATAGCTAATACAGGAAGATGTAAATATAAACGGTGATGTAGAATCAATCAGCAGGGAACTCTCCAGGAATTGATGGCATTCCTGTGGAAATATAGAAATTAGGAGGGAAGAGAGTAGTAAAGATTTGGAAGAGTTTGTTCAACAATATTTTAAAAGCGGATAGTACCAGCATCGTGGAAGAAAGCAGCAGTGCTACATTACCAAGAGTGCAAAGACCATTTGAGATCCACTTTCATATACATGCATTCCAGTTTTAAGCCATAATTATGAAGTGTTTATGTCTACATATTAGCTAAGAGCATTGAAAAGATGTTAACAAAATTGATAGCTATGGATAAATGTGGTTTTGTGGAGGGGAAACAAATATCTAACAACATAAACAGAACAATGACAATTCATAAAGAAATGGAGTGTAAGAAAACACCACTATTATTGGTAAGTCTAGAAAGTATTCTGTACAATCAGCTAGGAGTTTATGAGTAGGATAATGATGACAGCATTTGCATCTCCTGATAGAATAATGGAGCCGATGGTAGCACTTGCATTTCCTGATACAGTAGTATACTTAAGCAGAATATATGTAGAATCAGACACATACTTACGGTGGAAGTATTCCTCTCAGGCAGACTGTGTTTGAACAGAGGAAACATGCAGGAGTGTCATCTTTCTACTCTATTACTTTCATTGTAGTTAGGTCTGTTAGCAAAGAAAGTCAGGGATTCACAAATCTAAGGATATAACCGATACGCTAGTTAAGAAAAGTTAGTTTCATCTACAGATGGTATTATTTTGTACTTGATAAAACCTTTGTGATGGCAGTTGGCTTAGAGGATTAAGGAGCTGTTAAGCCGTTTTCTGTGATCCAGTGGTGCAGGGTTTGATTCCCTCAGCCTCCACTGCCTAAATGTGTGACTCTGAGCACGTCACTTAACCAGACATGGCTCCTGGGCTGAGTCTGATAAAGGGTCCATGGAAATCAGTGCTCTAACCTGGAGAACAAAAATAAATAAATAAATTAGAAAAGGGTAGTTTGGGTTGTGGAACATTCTGAGGCATTTTCAAGTCTTTTGGGGATAGAAGATAAAACCAAATCTATAGTGGTAATCTGTGCCCCCACACATGAACTGGTTCAGCTTGTTGTGTCTTTCGGCTTTTCCCAGTTAGGGGTCACCACAGTGGAACTCCGGTCCGCTAATGATTAGCAGTAGATTTTTATGTGCCGAGTTGCCGGCCCTGATGCACAACCTTCAACGAAGGTACGCCCATTCACGCATGTCTCCACACAGAAGACACTCTAGCTGAGAATCGAACAGGACAACATCTTACTGGGAGGCGACAATGCTACCGCAGCACCACCACCACAGTGGTTCAGCTATACCCATACTTATGAGGACATGATAACCAGCAGTTTAGGTGTAGGAATTTAAAAGGATTCTTTTACCGCAGCTCAGGATGTGTGGGAAAAGACCAAACAGAAGATAACACAAAACGTAAGAAACTGCAAGCTCTTGATTATGGATATTGATAGGTTTAGAAGTGATTACTAGGCAAATGACCCCGAGTCCTTTTTAAGTATAGCCATGCTTCCCAATTATATTGGACAAGTTTTGATATCCTAGTGTTATTTTTATTGGGTATATGTAGGCTTGGGCATGGGTGGTCAAACATTTATAGACTGCCTCTGTTTATCAGAGGCATAGGTGCCAGACAGATGAAAATTTACAAATTTCCCATCCAGTGGTCCAAGTTATGCTCAAACTGTATTATTGAAGAATTCTCCTTTACTTGGATGAGAAGCTTGCTCCACAGATGAGTTAGTCTCTGAGACACACATCTGTCCATCTAACATGTGGTATTCATGCTGCAGACGAGGTTTGTGTGCCTAGATCAGGTAATTCTGATGCTATTTGTTTTGTGGATGTGCAGTAGGTTCATCAGAGTGGGATCAGAGGGTGCTTTGTAGTTCATGCATAGATCACTGCTCAGCAATCTGTGTAAGACAGAGTACAGGGATATGATTTTGTCGTGGCCCATGGAGAACATGTTGTTCAGGCCATGTGTTCTTTTTGTGAAGAACTTCTGTTGTTGCATATGCTTGATCAGTAAAATGTTTTTAGTCCCTTTAGTCTTAACTACAGGCCAGTTTTATGTTTATCAACCAAAGGAGAAGGTGTGGATGACAATAAGGGAAGGGAAGAACTTATTTTAGAGGGGAGGGGAAGAGGGCAACAGTTAAGTGGGATAATTTGATTATCCAGACACAGCAAGATGGTTTAGGGTTAAAGCTAAGCAGTTAATGCTCACAGGGCTGGCCTTAGCTGAAACGGCGCCCCAGGCAAAGTACTGCTTTGGTACCCCTTAAGCCCCACCCACACCGAACTCAAGGAACACCCCTATCTGGGCCATGCCCACAGATGCGTCACTCCCACAAAACCCACTCCAGTTCTTTCAGTGTTTAAATGTATGAAAAACCAGTCATACTGCAACAGACGCCTTGTAGTGTAGTTGACTGCAATTAAAGGCTGAATTCTCCTTAATAAACCTGCTTGATCTGTTGCTAGTGTACAAGACTGAAATTGTGACAGCCTCAGGGTACAACAAATGCATGTGGATTTAAAGACGAGATTCTTGCCTGAACACCAGAATGTCTGTAAACTACTTGAAATCAGGGCTAAATAGAAGACTTTCACAGCCGGATTGATGGCCAACTATTTTCCTTCATGCCGATACAACATTCTCATGATATGCAGTCATATAGAAGCCACATGCCTTGCACTTTACAGATCCTGTAAACAAGCTCTTCAAGTATAATGCAAAGTTTGAGTTTCTGGTCCTGCAATGAATAAACAAAGGCCAGCTCTTGATTATGGCAATTCAGTCGTGCTACCAATGAAATGATTCACATGATTATAGGCTACTGGCATGGAGGCCCTAAAGCCTAGCCAAGAATTTCACCCATTTGCCAAACAATACACAATGCCGTAACTATTCTAAAATCTTTATGATTTACTTTAAAATACAAGAATGGCAGTGTGTTGTATCATTACTCCATTATAAAAACAAAATGACATGGGAGCATTTCTGCATCAATATTATCAATTAAACAATACATCATAACTGCTTGAAATATGGACTTCCATAATGCTGACAGTGAATGCACCAAAAAAACTAACAAATTATCTGTCTTTCTATGTCTAGCTACATCACAAAGACATGCATCATGAGCGTTTCTTCCCCAGGCTGCCACTGAAAACTGGCCTCGGAATGATACAAAAAAATCCATATTGCTAGACAAAAACATTTCTGCCATCAGCAGAGCCACCACAACAAGCCACAGAAGTTCTGGGCAGGTATTAAACTCCTCCACCCAGGACAATCCACTAATCCAAACCCCTCAGCCCCTAGCCAAAAAGTGCCAGAGTCCATTGCGAACACCTTCAACTGTTTCTTCACAGAAACCATCTAGGCCCTTGCTAGCAAACTTAAACCCACTTGCCCTAATGCTAAAATCCTTAAACCCAGTGACAATCTCCTTTAGCTTCCAAAAAGTTCTGACTTCTCTCATTACAGCCCTAATCACAAAACTCAAATCAATCACCCTTTCAGCTGTCCTCCTCCCTGCAGACTACCTGCTGATGTCATAGCACACCCTGTCACTATTTTGATGAACAGGACCATAACTGAAGCCTCTGTCTGGAAAATATTCCATGTCATACCATTCCATAAAGGTGGCAGCTCCATTGAACTGTCAAACTATAGACCAATAGCTATCCTTTCCCCTCTGGCTAAAATTATGGAAAAGTGTATCCATAAACAACTCTTACACTAACTTATTCAAAATAGTATTCTGGCCAACTCCCGGTATGGATTTAGACCACAGCACAGTACCACCTCAGCCCTCCTCTCCTTTTCTAATGTCAAATTCCAACCATAACAAACTATCTTCTGCCCTGTTTCTCGATCTTTCCAAGGCCTTTGACATTGTTAACCACCAGTTACTCTTACTTACCCTAATTCAGTAGGCAAAACCAAGAATTCACTCCCCTCTGACCTTACTCTAAACCCCTCCCTTAATCAGTTAAAAAAAATCTAAACCAGTATTTTAAACTCACTGGTTACGTCCTTGCTCTAACCCTGACTAAAGCCTCATCCACTTCCATATCCCTGCAATTTTATTCATAGCAACTACCCTCTTACACTAAAAGGTTTGAAAAGAGAAACTAACATCTTTGCAGATACTCTGTATTTAAGCTGCACCTATAGGTTTGATAAGAGAAACTAACATATTTGTATATATTTCTGTATATAAACTGAGACTAACTTGTATGTTAATACAGTGTTTGTGCATATACTGTAACTTGCTTGTCTTTGTAAGTTTGGAGCTTTTCTCTCCTGGCCTCTGCTGAAAATGGACATGTATCCAGTTGGACTATCCCAGTCAACAAACTTAAAATATAATAAGTAAGATAAAAATGAGCAGAATATTTACATTTTGCCACAGCCAAGAAGGACAAGAGTGCTAAACCAGGAGTCACTTTGCAGTTACCTGTACATTCAAATAATGTTTGAAATGTGCAAGATCTATACCTTTCTCTATTTTCTTTGTATAGAACCACACCACTATGATACACTGCTTTTTATTCGTCTTACAGCATGCGAAAATTCAGTAAATCCATACTCTGGAATCAAAATACTCATGGCGTTAGGAAATTTAAAATGCTTCTCACCATTAAGTCTCACTTCACTTAGTAAGTACCCCAGGTAAGTACCAGTTTCAAGTGTGATACAAGACTGTATGGCCAAGAAAGTCAAAAACTACTCATACATCCCAATGCACAACAACGGTAACTAAAGGAAATAGCAAAAGCATGGTAATAGTCTGTCCAGGTAATGTTTACAAATTAAATTACAACCGCTAAACGAACAGCAGCAATAAGTCAGTAGTAGACAGCTATATAATGCCCATAAGAAACAGATCACGTGTTAGCAGAAAATCACTGGTATGAGCCCGTCAGCATGACAGATTGTCTGATACAGTGCATAAAGGCACATCCTCACCAGTGGTTAAACGCACTCAGCAAAGCCCTCTGTATACATTTACTATATAAGAAAGCGTATAACAAGATTCCTGGTGCACTGAGCTATGTTTTTTTCCTTATTTACTACATGGATTGTTTTTAAACTTCCTGGAAAAAAGAAAATATTTTGACAGCTGCTCGTTTATCAACATTCTGAATATAATTACGAAAAACATTAAACAAATAAGAATACAGTTCTTAACCCTGACGTTATGCAGCACTTGTCTCATGTCAGATTTTTCGTTGGTCTAAAATAGCTGTTAATTTTAGACTTCACTAGGCAAATTTAGCTGCACAACCTTTAAAGATACTGCATGCAACTTCAGCAAAGCATTCTAACACACTGAGAATAAAAGTTACCATCTACTTTGGCAGTGATTTGAGGTGTGTGTGAGAGAGAGAGAGACAGAGAGAGTAATCTTACATATGAAGTCCTGTACACCCTTGAAAGCTTGAGAAAGTTCCAGCTGAAATATGAATGTTCATCTTGCTCCCAGAATTTATCTCTAAACAGTTTGTAATTACTCTTTATCCAACTACTATTATTTATTTCATTAAATGCATACCTGGAATTCAATCAGCTCTGTGTGTGTTTCAGAAAGATCTGTGTATTAAACAGAAGCTTTCTGGATGCTAGGTTATTCTTGTTAAATAAAACCTTAGAAAAAAATCATGAAAAAGCTTATCCCATGGAACTAGTGAATTAAAAATGGAAGTATGGCATTTTACAACACCAAGAGGTTAAATAACTTTGACTTCTAAAACTTTATCTTTCTAAAGCATTACAAGTAATTGCTGATGAATTTTCTTGACTAAGGAAGATGACATAATAAAATGGGCTGGAATCCTAAAAAAATCACTCTTTAAGCAAAGCACTACTCTGAGCTTTCTCTTGAACTATCATGGCCATTATATATTCTCTGCAGGTGATTTGTAAAAAAAAAAAAAAAAAAAAGTATGACAGTCAAAAACAAACTGCTACAGAAAGAGCGGGCATTTACATAATTAAACGCTAATGTGTCCAAGCAAGACTGGAATGTTTTAATCACTTATATACAGATTTTTCAGAAAAGAAACTGTCATCACTATGATAAGAATATAAACACTTTTCCCACTAAACATTTACAGATTAAGAATCAAAAAATCAAAAAGAAGCAAAGATAGTTCCACAAAAAGGTACAAGCAAAATATAGCAAAATGTCAAGAAGCAGGAACTAAACGATAACTAAAAGTGCGTTTATTCTGTGCACCATTGGTCTTATCCAGGGCTGTATTCACCCCTATGGATGATCTCCATTGTAAATTGGCATCTCTCAGTGTAAGACATCTGTCTATAATAGAGGTTAAACTAAATTGGCCTCTCCCATCCCAGTTGCACATACCTCTGAAGTTTCATCACAGTACAGGTGCACAACTACTCTCCAACTCTACACCTCCCTCACCCCCCCAAAAAAAAACATTTCTGTTTGTGTTCTTTGGATCAGTCCCTGGGTGGGACATTGTTCCCTTGTAAAACAAGTGCACAATAACAGTACATGAAATCAATATGGAATGGCTGTAAAACTACAAATAAAAAAATAAACTTCCCAAGAACTGGGCGTGATGTAAATATCAGGTGTCTGAGGAGGTCGCTGCACATACTGCTACCACAGTTTCTATGCTACATACCAAACGCTGTATCAGTCTCCGCACTACAAACATTAGCCAAATTCTACCCTCCCATTTGATGAGACAAGGAAACGCACATCTTGAATTTATAACGTTTCATAACACACAGACGTTTACCAGTCAGACAGCAAAGAAAAAAAAAATCAACATCCAACACTCACTTAAGCTAACCCAGCCCAGAGCAGGAAAACACAAAAAAGCAAATTCAGGAAATATATTTTTATCTGGCGTTGCGAATGTGTGGCAATTGCATGCATGAGAGAGCTGCCTGAATCGACTTACCTTCAAAAGCCAAGCAAGAGAAGCAAACCAGGGACACTCACAAAAAAAAAAAAAAAATGCAGAAAGCGTAGTTGGTAGCCCACGTGGTGTAGATGGAACCAGTCCACCGATAATCCATGTCGATGTCGTCCAGTCCACAGATCAGGAACACAGGACGTAATGACAACCAATAGCTACTCCCACCTCTGTCTTCAATGAAGAAAGGAATGAGAGGTGGGCATGAGCTGCGTTACATTATATATTGTAGATTGGAGCAGTAGTCAGGGATGTAGGGGAGGGCGCATTGCTACAAAGGGCAGGCGCAGCTACAGCTGAAATGTGGAGAGAGAAGTAAAGTTAAGTTAACGAAATTGCGCCCTTTATGATGCCGGCCTTATGGCGCCCTAGGCGGTCGCCTAGTTCGCCTATGCCTAAGGCCGGCCCTGAATGCTCATATACAGAATTCAAGCAGTAGGTTATGACTCTAAATGGAAAAAGATTATGATGAAATGAGGGTTTGAGAAATGACAGAAAAACACTTGAGATGCAAGTCCCTAATGAGAAAAACAATAACCATACAGAATATGTATATTATATTCACAAAAGAGCATAAAGTATTCTAAGAAATAAGCCAACATGAGAATCACGAAAAGATATTTTATTAATAGGAATGTCTATAAGCAGGCATATAGAAACTAGGAAAGTGGGGACTGGAATTTACTGGAAGAAATTAGCATGGAAACTAAGTTACTGGAAGCAAATAACTCAAAAGAGAAAGTTAACAAAGTGGGATAAGACTAGTATGAGTTTAGACCGCAGGTTAGAGATGGTGTTTTTTGTCAGGGATTGATAGCAGAGTGTAGAAAAAGAGAAAGGGATAGGTGAGTGCCAAGTGAAAGATCAGTTATGGCAGAGTTTTTAGTTGAGTCTAGAACAGAAGCTGCTGCTAAAAAGGTAGATACAATGTTTCATAATAATTATAAGAATCAGAGAATTTTAGAAAAGAGACTGAAAGACAATTTACAAAGTAGCAATGGGAAGAAATCTGTAGGGCTCTGAGGTATGCTACAAAGTCCTGGGATTTTTGTATAAGCATTTGATACACCAAGTAAACTTCACTTGATTTTTTCTCAGGAAGATATCAAATGTTGGAGACGTGACAAAGAAGAGAAAGTTAAATGGGAAAATATTTTAGGAATGCGAAACGTGGCAGATTTTAAAAATTTCCCTACAGTGTATGCTGACAGAAATATTAGTAGAACAAATGGTAATTACTATGGAAATTATTCTTTTGAGGTGAAACACAGGATCTGAATTGCCTAGACATAGTAAGACATTACTAACATTAATGCTGTCGGCTACCAAAAAAGCAAATATTAGAAAATGGAAATCAAAACCTAAACCACTTGTTATAGAAGTTTTGAATATTGTAAAGGAGACTGAATCTTTAAAGGGAAGGAAGACATTTCATAGAAATAAATGGAATTTGTGGGGACAATTAAGGGAAGACCGGAAATGAGCAGTTTTTGTATGATAATAATGGAAACTGTTATTATAGTTAAAAAGAAAATATATGCATACCACACAGTAATAATAATGGAAATTGTTGATACAGTTTGTTTTCTTTTCTATTAATGTTGTGAACTCGTGTTACACTTTAAAACTGATAACTTAATAAATATGTTTTAAAATAAGTACAGAGGTGGAGAAATTGGAGCACATTATGGTTAGTCTAACAGACAGCCATCAGTTCTAACCTTCAGGAAGACACTGGGAGACCAGGACTGACTGTAAATAATGGTGAACATATTTGAGAGGCCTATTTTGCTTTCCCATGGCTAGACATCAGCTGCTCCTAGGGTGTCTCCTTATTCACCAAACCTGCTAATTCCCCTGAGGAGTGTTGCCCCACTGATTTCCAGCTCCTTTGCACCTGCACAGTAACACCTAGTGGGTGGCATATGTGTCCTCATTGTCCCACACCTCCCTTTCAGAAGAAGATATCATCAGTAAGAGTGCTCCGTTAACTCAAAAGCAG
Organism: Protopterus annectens; assembly: GCF_019279795.1. Lineage (NCBI taxonomy): Eukaryota > Metazoa > Chordata > Ceratodontiformes > Protopteridae > Protopterus > Protopterus annectens. The sequence continues at coordinate 16,034,466 of NC_056743.1, forward strand.
CAATATATGCAGTTGTCTGACCAGTCTCCACCAGGGAGATCGATCATGCCAGTGGGCGCAGATTGCATGCACTCTCCCCTAGCCAGGATAAGCACAGCCATCCTCCCTGCCTTGCACAGTCAAGCATATGAGCAACCACTCAGACACAGATCATTTGGGCTGCAGTCAGGGTTTTATCCCTCTAAACGTTGACAAAAGCTAATGAGGAAGAAAATCCTAAAGCAGTTAGTCCTGATCTAAACAACTTAGACTGATAGGCTGAGTCTCCCATTCAGGTAGGTTTCTAAGCCCCACTGTCCTATTAGAAAGAAGGCAGATCTTTTGTAAGGGATGGGTAAAGATGATTGAAGGCATTTTGATAGACACAGGAGCAGATTAGTTGTCCTTAGTTGTAAATTACCTCCTAAGGTGAGAGGGCTATAACTATAACAACTGGATATGATGCTTCTCAAACTTCCACCTACCCCAGTAACCCTTTAATACTACATTAAAATATCAATATGGCCACCCAGGAATGGGAGTGAGATGCCACTTTTGAATAAATCCATATCCCTCACTAATAATCCTAGGAAATCTGTATTGGGGAAAAAGATAATTATTGTGTTGGGACCATCAAACTCATGCGTGTACTGTGATGCAATTACAAGAACAAAAATAACTGAAGAAGGTATTGGTGTGAGTTCAGATGACAGACTAAATCAAGAATTATTTAAAACAGTTACGGGCTGTCAAAAATTTATTGTAGTCTGGTGACTGAACAGTTAACAGTATAGCAAGAACAATGCATAATCCGAGAGAAGCAGGCTATTCAACAGCAGATTGTTGTTAACGTTAATTAATTTTATAACAGTTCCAACTGGTCAATAAAGACAGCTCATGACATGCAGTGACAGATTTGAGAATAGTGAATAAATGTGCAGAACAAGTAGCATATTTAGTTCCTTTTATGCCTGATTTCGTGACATTAATTGACACAAACTCAAAATGGTTTGAATTGCTTGTAGTGCATTTAGCTCCTGAATTTATTTATTTGCTTTTTTTTTCTAGTACAAAAAGTAAAAAATTTCAGAAAATACTTATTGCAAACTATTACCGTTCAAAACATTAGTAAGTAAAGTTTGAGTATATCTTGAAAAAAAGTTATGTACTCCTCATAACGTTCCATGTGAGTTGTTCATCTCGCCTTCATTCTTACTGATGGGTTCAGAGCCAAACCTCAGTCCGACTCAGCCAAATGCAAAAGCTCAAGGTCTTCAACCAGCTTGTGGCCTACTCCCTATCCCATGATGCACTGGTGCTTCCCTCAGATCTTGTTTGCTGCCATCTAAACTGACTAGATAAGTTCCCCCCCAAAAAAATAGTATCCAAGGATACACTAGATAAGGACTAAAGACAACCTAAACTTGTTTCAACTTCTTGGTCCACAAGAAACTGGTAGGGGGTTGGAGGGTGGGTAAGAATGAACAACTTACATGGAATATTATGGTGAGTACATAACTTCTTTATGTGAAGTTGTTCTATCTCACCATCCATTCTTACTGATGGGCAGTGTCCCAAGCACCATCTTTCTCGGATGGCTCACGGGAGAATGTTCTTCAGGACAGTGGAACTAAAGGATGCCCTGTCCCTGGAGGCTTTGTCTACTTTGTAATGAGTGATCAAGGTATGAGGCTTTGACCAAGTAGCTGCTGCATAAATAGTATCTAATGATAATTTAATAGTAAAGGCTGATGAAGTAGATACAGGTCTAGTACAGTGGGCCTTTATCTTCTGTTGTAACAGTGTATTCACTGAACTGTAAGTGAAGGAAATACAGTCTGATAACCATTTTGATAAAGTAGTTTTCGCCACTGGAGCTCCTTTTTTAGACTCTGAAAAGGAGACAAAGAGCTGTTCTGTTTTCCTGAAATGTTTGGTCCTGTCTAAATAGAATAGAAGTCTGTAAATATTAAGCTTGTGCAACATATGTTCCATCTTATTAGTGCATTTAGCGAAAAACAGAATTCAATAGATTGGTTAGATTTGTCTCTGAGCAAACTTTAGGTAAAAATGATGGATTCATTCTGAGTGAGAGACTGTCATTATGAAAAATCAAATAAGGGGATTTAATGGACAAGGCCTGTAACTCTGAAAGTCTCTGAGCAGAAGTAATGTCTATTAGAAATATGGTTTTCCATGATAGATATTTCAAGTCACAAGATGAGGGTGGTTTGAAAGGGAGTAGGATTATTCAGGAAAGAACAAAATTTAGATTTCATGGCATAGTTGGAGCTTTGATGGGTGGTCTCATATGAACAGTACCCTTGAGAAAGGCTTCAGAAATTGCTGCCAATTGAACTCTAATGGTTGCTGCAGCTGCCCCTCATTGAAAGATTTAGTTAAAACTCCAGAATGGATAAAATTGAAGCCAGGTATGGGTCAATATTGTTCTGAAACACCCATATAGAAAACCTTTTCCATTTACTAAGATATAACTTCCTGGTAGACCATTTATGAGTGAATGTTAGAATATGCTAAGCTGCAGCTGAGAGGTTGTGAATCCTGGCTATGTTTGGAATTGGAGCAGCCAAGCTCTCAGTTTGAGGGATCGAAGAGAAGGATGGAGAGCCCCTGATGAATGAGTCAGGAGATCTGGCACTGGGTCCAGAAGCCAAGGTTCTTCCAATAGATGAGGCTGGAGGAAGGGGAACCAAATTTGACAAGGCCAGTAAGGAGCTATTACAATGATAGTCCTTCCCAGAGCTTTGGCTTTCTGTAAAACTTTGGGTATCAGAGGGAAAGGAGGGAGGGCATAAAGGAAACCCAGGGGTCAATTATGTACAAGTGCATCCCTTGAGGCATCCCCCGGAGGGAGGATTAGGGCAAAGTAGCTGCTGTATTCTGTGTTTGTTGGAGTTGCAAAGGGATCGCAGCAAGGCTGGCCCCATCTGCAGAATATCCTTTCCACTACTTCTTCCTTTAGGGACCACTCTGAGACAATAGAATTGCCCTGCTCAGTTTGTCTGGTATCACACTGGATCTCCCCGGGATGTGCATTGTTATCAGAAAGTGCTGGGTGGAAGTTAGCCATTGCCATGCTCTCAGGGCCTCTCAACATAGGGGATAAGATCTGGTTCCTCCTTGTTTATGTAACAGACCACTGACATATTGTCTGTCTGAATTGCAATACTACCCAGAGAGACAGAGAGAGTCTTGAAAAGACTGCAGTGCTAGAAGCACTGCTCTCATCTGCAGGACACTGATATGTAGATGAGCCTTGTGTTTCCTCCATGTGCCTTGGGCTGTTCTTCCCTGATAATCCCCCCACCCTATCAGGGAGGTGTCCATGGTCACCATGGCTATAGGAGTGGGTAGAACAAAGGGGCGACCCAGAGTTACTTGGTGAGATGTCAGCTACCACTGAAGGTCCTTCTTGCATGAATTCATTATCATGATTTGGTGTGATATTGGAAGTTCTTGAAAAGACCATTGCGTGAACAGGAGCCATTGCAGTACACGCATATATATCAGACCTAAAAGAATTGCAATGATTGCTCCCGCCATTGTCCCTAACAATTTGGGTACCATTGAAACAGGAGCTTTTTCTCTTGGGAGCAGGTCCAGGACCTGTTTTTGTAGAACACAAACTCTTTCTGGTGGAAGGTTTAAGGTCATGATAATGGTATTTAGCTCTGCTCCTATAAAAACGGTATGTTGCAATGGTGACATGGCAGACTTTTCTGAATTTATGGTAATCCACAACTGACTGCAGAGGTTGAAAGTTGTGTCCCTTGCTTGTATGAGTTGATGCCTGGTGGTGGCAGTGAGGAGCCAGACATCTAGGTATGGAAACACCTGGAATCCTAAACGTCTCAGGTGAGCCATAACTACTGTCATGCATTTGGTGAACACTCTGGGGGCTGTAGTGTGACCAAAGGGCAGAGCGCGGTAGTGATAATGACTGGCTCCCAGCTGGAGGCGCAGATGATCCCTGAATGGCCTGCCCATTTTTATGTGGTAGTACGCATCCTGGAGACCTATTGAGCACATCCAATTGTCTTTCCCTAAAAAGGGAAGTATTCAGTGCAGCGTGACCATCCGGAATTTTATCATTTTTACTGACTTATTTAGTCTGCTGAGATCCAAAATCGGCCTCCAGTCCACTGTTTTCTTTGGAACTAAAAAGAACCTTGAGTAAGTTCCGGATCCTCTCTGGTCTACTGGGACTGGTTGGATGACTCTTTTTTTCCAGCAACCTTTGAATCTCTGTGGCTGCTTGATCCCTGTGACTGGGTTGAATGTTAGGGAATTTTCTTATGGGGGGGGGGTGGCAAAGGGAATCGAGTATCCTCCGGATATGATGCTTTGTACCCAACTGTCTTTTGTTATTTTTAGCCAGGCATCTCAGTACAAAGAAAAGCATCCCCCGACTGCCTCCAGAGATGGACAGGTGGTCCTCCTCTCAGGAGTGCTGATAGGGTTTCCCAAAGAACTGGTCTCTGTCACCCTGATTCTGCACACCCCCTCTGCCGTGTGGGCAGCTTCTTCCATAATTACACCCTCCTCTGCCTATGGGGGGGGGGGGTTACCACAAGTGTCCTGGAAAGCTCCATGAATTTTATGGAACCACATCTTCCCTCCCTTCTGACCTTTGGGGGTAAGGTCTGGTAGGGGTGGAAAAATGGACTCCAATTGCAGAGGCTTTCCATCCTGATCACTCCTGGTAAGCATTTCCTTCACTTTGGGTCCAAAAAGGGATGAACCATCAAAAGAGGTGTTAATAAAGGATAACTTAAAGGGCTCTACAAAGAAACATAAGCGCATCCAGGAATGACTCTTAAGAGCAATTCCTGTACCCGCTGCCCTACTCATTCCATCAGCTGCATATGACACCAGACACATGGAAGTGTTTACAAGAAAATTAAGGGTAGTGAACTGGGAAGTTACTTTCTCTGAGACCCCCACAGCTATAGAACCTTGTAGAGTATCTCCTAGTTCTTTCAGGACATCTCTTTGCAACCTAGTAAGGTGCGTTAGATAGTTCAGTGATCGGAGAGTAAAAGTCGCTGAACTAAACATGTGCTTACCATATCTGTCCGTGATCCTAAAATCCTTATTAGGAGGATGGACAGACGTAGACGTTTCTGACAGTTCCTTCTTGGTGGCTGCCGCCACCACCATAGCATCAACGAACACTCCTTTGGTCAGGAAGGTCTTGTCCTGGGGAGAAATTTTACATTTATTAGGCCTCCTAGGCACAGGCTCCATGGTGTCCGGGGACTCCCACGCCCTTCAAGAGATTAGCTCAATCAGCTCATCAAAGGGTGAAGACACCCAAGTGGTGGAGGGCTGAGACCCAAAATCCTTCAGGAGGACTGACTCATCATCAGTAGGGTTAATGGACTTCCATCCATCCCTCTGCTTATGAATTTCCAGGATATCTGCGCAGGAGATATCCTCCAAGGGGGACCGTGGGGACCCTTCTGACTCATCTAAGTCAGTGTCTGAAGTGACGGATTCCTGTGGGGAGTCCAGATGCTTGCTCTTGCAAAGTCTCTTCCTGGGAATCTCTCCAGTGGGAGCTTCTGGACAGTTCTTGTTAGAGCAGGGTTCACCCAAAGGGGCTTCCTGAGGTTCAGGGTCTTTAAGCTTTAGAGGGATATGTGATGTAGAGGTAGACACTGGTGCTTTAGGGGCAGGAGCTGCTGGTTCTGATGGTGTGGTTGTTGGAGTTGACAACACCCTCCCTATGGCACTGAATGCCCCTTGGTTTCAACGCAAAGAAACCTCCAGATCCAAAGAAATAGGAGATTCCCTCTGTGCCAGAACAGCGGACTCCGAGCCCGAGGTAGGAGCCGAGCTCAACCAAGCTGAGGCCCTGAGAGGCAAAGTCGGAACTGAGAAATCAGTTCGACTATCCTCCCCAGACCTGATCGGTGAGTGTCGGCCCCTAGACCCTCCGGTCAGCACCAAAGATGTCAAGGTAGTCAGAAGCAATGGACCTAATGCAGGCGTCGGTCCCGATGGCTCCACAATCATCAGCTCCAAACACTCCAGCTCCAAAGCCTTGATTCAGATCAGAGGAGGAACAGAAGAAGATGGAAGAGTTTTTGTCAGTTCTGAAGTCCCATGGATCAGTCCCAATAGAAGTTTGGCCAGTGCTGGTGTCTGCAGAAGCCACTGCACCACACGATCCACATCCATGTCTGACAGCCCTCTTGAAGACCGAGAAGACGAAATGGATGAAGCCACTGACTGTAATATTGGTGACTTTAAAGTAGGAGACACCATAGGTTCATAGGTAGGTACTAGGCTATTGGCCCTAGGGCCTATATAAGCCTAGCCAAAGGTACCCTGGCTTTCGCCACCCAAGAAAATTATTTTCATGTGCCACTGTCGAGCAGAGCCACAGAAGTGATCCCCGGGGTGAATTTCCTATCTCCCATCCAATCATCAAGATTTTTCTTGAAGAGTGCTAATGAGGAGCTTTGTTTGATATAGATAGGTAGTTTGTTCCAAAGTATGGGAAGTCTCTGGGACAGGAATCTATCCCTCCAGCATGTTCTGTTTATTGTGATAACGAGGTTTAGGTCCCTAGAGTGTGTAGCTTGTAGGGATTGGGATTTCTTTAAGTGGAGCATGTCTAAAAGCTCTGGGTTTGACATAGCTTTGTGTGTTAGGCAGAGATCGCCTCTGAGTAGGCGATATGCAACGGAGTAAAGCTGCAGTTTTTTGAGACGGTCTGCATAGGGCATCTCTTTTAGGCCAGTAATCCTCTTTGTGAGGTATTTCTGTGGCCTTTCCAGTTGTTGTAGATGTCTTGTGAGGTACATACCAAAAGAGGCATTGTACTCTATAATGGGTCTAATGAGTGACGAGTAGAGGGGAACAATGACCTCTTTTTTCCTGGATGAGAAACCTTTTGTGATGAGGTGTGCCACATAGAAGGATTTCCTGACTACTGTGGCGATGTGATTATCAAAGGAGAGACTACTGTCCACCTGTGTCCCAAGGTCTCTTATCACACTTACGGTGTTAAGCAGACTACCACTTATGTGGTAGTTCATGGGTACTGAGTTTTTACCAAAAGGAATGACAATGCACTTTTTGGCATTGAGCTTGAGGCCATGGCTTTGACACCAGGCATCTGTCTCAGCAAGGCCCTTTTGTAGGATGTCCACATCTTTTGGAGTTCTGATTATGGCTCCTAGTTTGCAGTCATCTGCGAACTTCGTTAGCCAAAGACCTTCTGTGTTGGCCTGTACTTCAGAGAAGTAGATACCAAACAGGAGATGACCCAGGACTGAACCCTGTGGTACTCCACTTGTCACTGGTCTGAAGCTGGATTTGGAGTCTGCTACTTTTACAGTGTGGGTTCTGTCAGTGAGCCAGTTGGCAACCCATCTTGTGACATATGGATTTATACCTAGTTTAGTGAGTTTATCTATAATTCCAGAGTGGGGGATGGTGTCAAAAGCCTTGGCGAGATCTAGATAGGCTGTGTGAACTACCTTACCCTCATCTACGGCTTTGGTGACTGCTTCAAAGATGTCTATCAGGTTTAGGAGACATGATCTGCCTTTTACAAACCCGAACTGGGTGGGGTCCTGAGTTTGGAGATTACCAATGTCATTGTTTATAAGTTCCATGATGATATGCCCCATAGCCTTGCAGACCAGGCTCATTAGGCTAATGGGGCAGTAGTTTCCGGGGTCTGTGGTGGCTCCCCCTTTGTGGAGTGGGATAACTGTCAATGTGCGCCATTCAGTGGGCACATAGCCTGAAGTGAGGCTATGATTGAACATGGTACTTAGGTGGGGTGCCAGTTCGTTCTGTAGTTCATGTAGAACACAGCCTGGGATGTCGTCAGGTCCCATGGATGCTGTGTTCTTGGCTTTGGATAGTGTGTTTTTTACCTGTGCAGCTGTGATTACAGGAACTTTGCATTCTTCTGGTATAGAGATGGGCCCTTTAGGGGATGACAGAGGGGTAAAGTTAGCACTGAACCTATCTGCCAGGATGTTGGCAATAGCCGTTGATTCTGTATATTTAGTGCCATTGTGCTGTAACTCAGAGCAGATCTGAGTGTTGCCATTGAGATTCTTGACATAGCTGTAGAATGCTTTGTGGTTGTCTTTAGAGTCAGTGGCGATTTTGTTTTCATAACTAGCTTTGGAGGATTTTATGAGGGATCTCAGCTTCTTACTGAAGCTGACCAGAGAGTTTCTCCAATCATGGGATTTTACTCTTTTTTGCAACAGTTTCTTTCTTCTGTTGTAGAGTTTGTTTATGGCAGGGGACCACCAGATTGGCTTCCTTTTTTGGAGGATAGCATCTTGGTTCTGTTAGGGATTGCACGATCCATGCACTCATGTAAGTGCTTATAAAGTGCATTTGTGTAGGATTCAGCAGTCATACCTCTATTGTCCGTCTGCATGGGTGCCGTGAAGTTTGCCACTTCTGTCTTAAGAAGTGTGAAGTTGGCTTTGGAGAAATTTTTTACTGTGGTTTCTCTAATGGGGGGTGGGGGGAGGGATGTGGATGTCTAGGGTGATTAGCTTATGGTCGGATCTGACCAACGAGGAATTGACCTCTGGTGTGGAGCACCGGTTGCCCATGTTGGTAATAACCAGGTCTAGGATATTGCTGCCCCTGGTGGGGGTGTAGATAAGTTGATCCATGGCATTGGAATTTATGAATTCCAGGAAACATTGAGCACAAGAGTTGGTACATGAGTAGTTTTCCCAGTTAATGGTAGGATAGTTGAAATCGCCCATTATTAGGGTGTTAGGTTGTACCCTAATATTTTCCAGTGTATTACGAAATGAGGAGTGGGAATCCTGGGACATGGTGGGGGATCTGTAGCAAGCTACAATTTGGATTGCGGTCTTGCCCAGAGTTAGTTGCACTTGGATAATCTCAGATGCATTATGCTGAGCAACTTGCCTGGAGGTGTGGATATCCTTAATGAATATGGTACACACCTCCGCCTTTAGTGTTTCGGTCCAGGTTAGGTGGCTGAAAGGTGTGGCATGAATTATAGCCTGGTAATGCAGGGGTACTCTCTGGAGCCTTGAACCAGGTCTCTGTCACTGCACAGATGTCGATGTTCTCCATTTTATGGAGTGCCTCGAGAGAGTGCATTTTGAGGTTTAGACTTCTAGCATTGAGTAGCAATACCCTCAGATTCTTTTTGCCTGTACCTGCTAGGGTGGTGAATTTGTCATTTGAACCTTGCCTAAAAAGGCACTATAGGGGTAGCTAGAGCCTTAGCCAGTATCCGGAATCCCAGGGTTGACATGTGCAGGCCATCTCTGGCAAAGCATTGTGGCTTGTGGATCATGTAATCCCAGGCAGACAGATACTGGATCCCCTTAGAATGACACCAGAAGTTTAGCCAATTGTTGAAGTCAATCATTTTTTCCTTGTACTGTGGTATCATTCTGGGTTATTGCAGGATGCTACTCAGGGCTAGCATCATACCTGCCTGGGCTACAAGATCGGACAGCTCCTCCATGTCCCTTTTCATGTAGTCCAAGGAGGTAAGTCTCAGGTCATTCACACCAACATGGACAATGACAGAGTCATATTTGTATTTGTTGTGGAGTGACCTGAGTGCATGCGTTATGTGGTGGATCCTGGCACCTGACAGGCAGCTGACAGTAACTTTCTCCTTGTTTAGCCTGGTGAGTGGAACATCAGTGTGCCTGACTATAGAGTCACCTATGACTACAGTGTTGGGTATGTTGTTTTGCCTTATGGGCTGTGGTTGAGTGGCACACTGAGTTTGTGGGCTATGTGTCATTTGGGTTGTGTTGGGGGGGTGGAGGTTGCTTGTGTTTCTGCGTTGGAGGTCCCTGTTGCTTGGGCAGGTTTTCACTGAGAGCCTCTGCAAATGTAGGTGTGTGTTTTGTGTTTCTATGTGTGTGTGTTTTGGTGGTGTAGGTTTTGAGGAACCATGTGCTGAGTGTGGTGTGGTGCAAGTGTTTACCTTCTCCTCTTGACTGTCTAGTCCAGTCTTGGGTGAAGAGAGCTTTGCTTCCAGTTTGGCTATATAAGTGCATCTCTCACAGGTTGTAGTGTTGGGTAGTAGGAGGAGAGGGTTGTCTGTGTACATGAGGCAATTACTGCAATGCCCCAAGATGCCCAGATTCATCAGATAGACAGGAGAAAACACCGGGGGCTGACCCTTAGACATGCCTGGATAGGTGCTTATTTGTTAAGTACTAGAAACTGTTTTCCTCTAGACAGTGAGGAAAGTTGAGTGCTGTAGTAATTTGTAGCTTATTTAGTGCTTACAATAAGTTCTGAACAAGTGCTGAAACAAAAAACTGGCTAATTCTAAGAAACAAAATTAAGCTAGAAGGCTTCCCTCCAACACAGAAAGGCTTGGGGGCCTAGAAGCCTACAAATAGTCCTGGACACAGCAAATCTATATCCAGGCTAGACTACCCACAGGAAAGGGAGGAAACAAGCTTAGAAAAAGTTTTTTTTTTTAGTGGAAAGAGAGAAAGGGGTAGCAGAAACTAAGCTGATTGGCCTTCTCCAATGTTCTCCCTGTACTGGGTAGAATGAGGTAATGACACTAGACTGGGAGGAGGGTCCCAGATCAAATTTACACTAGGGGTGGGCAACTGTAAAGCCACCAACTATAAAAACACTATACCAACAAGGAAGGAGGGTGGGAAACAAACTGCCTTTAAATGAAAGTTTTAAACAGTTAAAGGAGCCTCTAGAAAAAAGAGTTTAACTGCAACAAGTTATCAGAAACAAACAACCCAAAAAATGCTTAATAAAAGTGGGCAATTTCTAGTTAATACCTCACACACAGTGAAACTAGCTAGAACAATACACAGTACACAAAGTGCTATAAACAACAAAGAAATAAAGAACGAAATAAGAAAAAACAGCATACTTAATGTTATATATTATAGTTCCGAGTTTGCTCAGTGTCCTTCCTTCGATTAGCTCAGTGTGAAATGACAGAAACACTCACAACTTAACTTCTTAGGTAACAGAAAGTTGAAACCTGAGACAGCTTTTAAGAAAGAAATCTCAAAAGAACCAATGAGGTGCTTAGTCTAAGCTGTAGTCCAGGTGACCTCAGTCAGCCAATGACCTCAAACAATTCTCTCTCACTGAAATGCCTGATGGCTTTGGCTAAACCAAGATGTCCCTGAATATGTGCTCAGACACACAGCCTCCAGAAACACTAGGCCCAAATACAAGCCTGAATATGGAAATGCTAAAAATATCCCCACTACTTAGAAACAAACAGCAGAAATGTTTCTCACAGCTGAAAAGCAGCAGTGAGTCTTTAAATGAAAGTTTTAAACAGCTAAAGGAGCCTCTAGGAAAAAAGAGTTTAACTGCAACAAGTTATCAGAAACAAACAACCCAACAGATGCTTAATAAAAGTGGACAATTTCCAGTTAATACCTCACAAACAGTGAAACTAGCTAGAAAAATACACAGTACACAAAGTGCTATAAATAACAAAGAAATAAAGAACAAAATAAGCAAAAAACAGGATACTTAATGTTATATATTTTAGTTCCAAGTTTGCTCAGTGTCCTTCCTTTGATTAGGTCAGTGTGAAATGGCAGAAACATTCACAACTTAACTTCTTAGGTAACAGAAAGTTGAAACCTGAGACAGCTTTTAAGAAAGAAATCTCAAAAGAACCAATGAGTTGCTTAGTCTAAGCTAAGGAGTTGAGAGGGTGGCCTAATGGTGAAGGTGTTTGCCTTACAAACACAAGGTGCAGGGTTTGAATCTCACAAGGGATAACTGACTAGGCTTAAAATGGCTCACAAGGGCAGTTAGCTTAGTACTAACCTATGAACCTATGAGCCTATGTAGACCAGGTGACCTTAGTCAGCCATTGACCTCAAACAATTCTCTCTCACTGAAATGCCTGATGGCTTTGGCTAAACCAAGATGTCCCTGAATGTGCTCAGACACACAGCCTCCACAAACACTAGGCCCAAATACAAGCCTGAATATGGAAATGCTACAAATATCCCCACTACTCAGAAACAAACTGCGGAAACGTTTCTCACAGCTGAAAAGCAGCAGTGAGCCTTTAAATTAAAGTTTTAAACAGCTAAAGGAGTCTCTAGAAAAAAGAGTTTAACTGCAACAGGTTATCAGAAACAAACAACACAACAGATGCTTAATAAAAGTGGACAATTTCCAGTTAATACCTCACACACAGTGAAACTAGCTAGAAAAATACACAGTACACAAAGTGCTATAAATAACAAAGAAATAAAGAACAAAATAAGCAAAAAACAGGATACTTAATGTTATATATTATAGTTCTGAGTTTGCTCAGTGTCCTTCCTTCGATTAGCTCAGTGTGAAATGGCAGAAACACTCACAACTTAACTTCTTAGTACTGGGGACTAGCTCCTAACTGTAACAACAGTCGGCTCCAAAGGCGGTAGATCTGATGTTGAAGACTTATCTGTTCTGGATTTGCTGATCGATGGACTCTTACTCAGCTCCGATGAACCAGAAGATTTAGAAAGTTTGTCATGGTTGTCCTTATCCAGTTCCTGTTGAAGAGAGGATTTTTAAAGACCTCTATCAATTTCCTTTTAAGCTCATACAACACCCTAGCACTAAATGAGTGCAGTGGCGGCTGGTGGCTTCAAATCAAAGTGGGGGGGCTGTAGGAGACAGCTGAATGGGTGGGGCCAATGGGAAGGGGTGTGGCCAACTAGAAATGGGTGGAGCTATGCTTAAAACCACAAAAACTGGGACTTTAATAAATACACTGCCCTGGGTGCCAAATCGTCATTATGAGAGTCCAAGCAAGACAAAATGAAGTGTAGAAGAAAAACATATTTCAATGCATTGGCTACATGACAGCTTAATTAATATCGAGATGGAAACAAAAAGGTTGTGAGACATGAAAAAATAAATTACTTTTTAAATACATTACTGGAATGCCAGTCAAAATCAAGTATAAAAAAACAAGCAGCACTCAACTCAGACCACTTCTCCTTGCACTGCAATTCTAATTATAATTTATATTCAGCTTTATAAAAGTACCAAGTAACATGCTGAAAGTAGCAATCTCTGTGATACTCCCACTTGTAAAAATGTTTCTTATCCAAAAAAGACCTGCTGCCTGACAACTACCACCTACTTGTTTGATGGGTAAAACATGATCAAAGTATAAAATGAACAACAAACAAGAAACAAGCTCAAGATAAATTGCTTAAAGGATTACTGCACAGGTTATGGACCACACACGATAGATTGGTATTCTGTTTAGATTACTGATAAAGTCTGCAAAGATGACTGCAATTCTCCAACAAATGTGAGCTTCTGAAAATACTGTAATCCTCTCTTTTATTACAAATACTGTCATATGCATTTCGATACCTGAGGCTTATATGTTATCTAGTTATGTAAATATTCTCTGCATGGCAACAACAAAAAGGTTTTCAATATTGGTAATTCTTTAACAATATGCTTATTAAAGCTTACTTGTATCTTACAATCTCAGACAAGATTACCTGATGGTCATTAAAGCATTGCTACTTAAACACAGAGCAACAGACAGAGCAGCAACATGCATTTTCTGAATAATGAGAAGCATAAATCAACAGTATAAAAATATGACAGAAAACCAGAACATTCTGCAAAATCAAGGACACATGAAAAGCCAATGTAGTACTTGTGTCTTCCTTGGATGGGGGGATACTCTGCATACTTATACTGCATAACTGCTCCTTGCCTTGCTTGGACACATCCAGAGTCACTACATGGGGGAGTGGGGTGCAACAAGTATATCACAATTTGAAATGTCTCTGGCTGACAGTGATGGCCCTGGCACATTTGTCATATCTCTCAACCTCAGAGCAAGAAACCTGGACAAAGCCATAAATAGAAGAGGGACAAAGTCCCAAAAATGACACTTTTTAAATATTGCTCTTATAAACTTAGAAAGATAATAGAATAGTAGACACCTCCCTCTCATGCTTAAGCTTTCTGAATCCCTGCTTCTGTCCCCTTCTCATTTTACTAAGGGTAATGTAAGGGCTGTCAGAAAGGCCACATATCCCAACCACACATAACTCTTTTCGCTTCTCCCACTTGTACTCAGTCCACCCACCTCTCCTGCTAGAATCTAATCTTACTATTTAACTCTAGTTGGAATGTAAATGCAACTGATAACTAATACACTTTGTAGATAACTTTGCTACACAGTCATGCAACCAAGTATTTGCTTACTTTTTCTTTGCAATGCTGTTTCCTTCCTTTGCTTAGTTATATATTGTTTTTGTGTTTAGACTCACTCAGGCTGCAATACATCCATGGTGATCAGTGCATTACCCCAGAAAACAAACCTAATAAGTAAGTAAATAAATAAGCAAACTCCAAACTAGTGTTACCCTACAGTAGTATATATACATTAAAATATAAACTATCTGCAAGCCAACTAGTTGTTATAACTTATTTTGCTTACTTCTACACAAAAAAGGCCATATACAGACATACAGCATGAGCACATAAACACACAAACAGATCTTCTTTATTTCATAATCAACTTCCCTGCAGGCTTCATAAACAGAAAAACAAAGTTTCCTCTCTGCTGACCACAATCTCCTTTTAAGACTCACAAAAAAATATTTTGCAATATGTTACTGCAACAAAACAAGTGAAAAAGAGGAAAACAAAGTCTGTATACAAGCAAAAAACAAACAAATAAATACATAAAATAAAACTGATTTAACAGATTTACTCAAAAAGAAGTCTGTTCTGGCATCTTTCTAGGGTCGCATTTTTACAATGATCTAAATAGCTATAATATTAACTTTAAATCAACACATTGTCCCATGCTATCAGTCAGCATTAATAGAATTGTAACCTACATTGATTATGGTTGGATTCACTTATGAATGATCATGAACACAATCAGAGATTTAGTTTTGTCAAAATATATTTAAAATGCTGCATTTATTTCCTCCAGCTTGTGATTTGTATGTATACGTACACAAATATCTATCTATCTCTCTATCTATCTATCTATCCCTCTATATATCTATCTTCTTTAGCTTTACCAGTTTTAGTAACTGTCCACTTTAGGTGGACAGTGGTCTCACCTTCAATAACCACATTGCCACAACAGTCAGGAAATCCTTCTATGTGGCACACCTCATCACTAAGGGCTTTTCATTCAGAAAAAAGGAGGTCATTGTCCCACTGTACTCATCCCTCATTAGACCCATTATAGAATACAACGCCCCATTTGTTATGTACCTCTCAAGACATCTGTAGCAACTGGAAAGGCCGCAGAAATACCTCACTAAAAGAATCACAGGCCTAAAGCAGATGCCCTATGCTGACCGCCTTAAAAAACTCCAGCTATACTCTGTCTCATATCATGTACTCCGAGGCAATCTCTGCTTAACATACAAGGCCATATCAAACCCAGAGCTGTTGGACATGCTACACTTAAAGAAATCACAATCCCTCAGAGCCACACGCTCCGGGGATTTAAACCTTGTCATCACAATAAACAAAACATGCAGGAGGGATAGGTCCCTGACCCAGAGACTCCCCAGACTCTGGAATAGACTGCCCATGCATGTCAAGCAGAGCACCTCTTTGGCCCTCTTCAAAAGGAACCTTGATGATTGGATGGGAGAAAGGAAATTCACCCCAGGGATCATGTCAGTTGCCCTGCTAGACAGGGGTCCAGGGAAGTATACAGTGTGGGAAGAAATAGCCAGGGAATTGTTATGGCTAGGCTTGTATAGGCCCTAGGGCCAATAGCCTAGTACCAACCTATATATTGCTAAATGTTACATTAACCTTCAATTGTTGTAGCGGTCATCATTATACATATGTCTCTACTGTGTTTGCTTTAAGTCTGAGTCAGGAAATTACCGCTACCTTCCTCAATTTTAAGCTCCTTTTTCCTAAGAACCATAAATCTGAGACTAGCTAGATTGCAGTTATAGCAGCCAGTATATCAAGTTTATTATTAATAGAATATATGTTTTCCTGAATATGAGCATTAAGTGTTCCAGTAATTAATGCATTTTGACTGAGTTATCAGTGTAGAGAAATAAATAAATTCAGGGTCACCTGATATTATTCCAGTGTGGGTCAGAGTAGTATAATATCAGGTGACCCTGAATTTGCTGTTCTTTCTTCATTCCACTTTTAACCAGTAATACTTTAAAAGTTAACTTCAGCCAAATGATCATCTCATTAAAAAATTCTGTTATTTCATTTTAACACATTAATGCAATTTCAAGAGCTTGGCATATACAGAAGATGTTATTTAAATGTTTCTCCCTCTGTGTCAGTCTGAATATATATATATATATATATATATATATATATATATATATATATATATATATATATATATATATATATATCATAGTTTTAAATGAAACTAATTCTCCCACTGACACTAGCTGCAAAAAGGTCAACAACGGTCATTTCCAGAGCTTAGAGCTCTGGGTATAGAAATGGCATAGACTGGTCCAGTGATGACACAATGGCATATACTCCTCAAAATCTAATGCCTAAATTACTGAGGTTCTAGTTAGGAACCAATATTTTACTTCTTAAGCAGAAATTTTGTTTTAGATGCATTGCCTATAAAGTGATAACAGTATGCTTTGTGGAACTTTTAAATATCTTGTCCATAAAGACGTACAGAAATAATTTGTGGAACATTTACATGTAACTATAGCATTAGCAACAATACCTATGGATTGTACATATGATGACTTAACTCCTTGCATGCCTTACCTGATCAATTATTCTGCACCCCTTTTTTACTGAAATATATTTTATTGCTTAGATGCTTTGCCTCCTGTCTTCTTACCCATCATCTTCATGGCAAAATAGCAAGTCATGTTAGTTATATTTAGCAGTATTTTGTGTTAGCACAGAGGCTGTAGCTAGGTCATTTGGTATATCTGGCAGAACCCTATCTTATGCATCCTTCTTTGAGCAAACAAAAGTGTCCTCCAAAGCTGAGGACCAAAAACGTCTTCTGTTCTTTGCTACACCTAAAACGCATACATGAACATGCAAGTACACACACACACACACACACACACACACACACACACACACACACACACACACACACACACACACACACACACACACACACACACACACACACACACACACACACACACACACACACACACACACACACACACACACACACACACATCTGAAAATCTGGAGTCCCATTACAGATAAGTAGCAAAGACCTGTTGATCTGGATGCAGAGTCCCCAATGCACATTAATCCTGTTTCAAAAAGTCCTGTCTATCTCGATGCAGAGTCCCCAATGCACATTAATCCTGTCCTGTTTCAATGCAGCAAGCTCAGCACTGGAACAAGCATGCATGTGTGTGCCCTCTACTTCCATTCTGAGCATGCACAGAATACTGCAGACTTTGCAGTCCGATCCCCTTCCAGTCTACACAGTTGTAACCACATAGACTTTTGGGCCATCTGCAGACTGCTGCCTTCTTTCCAAATCCAGACTAACCAGCAGTCTGGATTTGAACTTCCGAGAACACATGAGCGGAGTTCCAGGAATCACGATTTTTATTTTTGGTTGTTAAGTTCCAGGATTTTTTTATTTTGTTTTTCTGTACAGCTGGAAGCTGGGGGAGCTGCAGTCCTGCAGCCCAACAGCACAAGCCGCCACTGAATGAGTAACATATAGAGCAGTCCTCTTGGAGATGAACCTCCCCTAAACAATAAACAGGATGGGAGGGTGGCCTAATGATTAAGGTGTTTGCCTTACAAGCACAAGGTGCAGGGTTTGAGTCTCACAAGGGATAATTGGCTAGGCTTAAAATGGCTTTCAAGGGCAATTAGATTAGTACTAATCTATGAACCTATAAACACAAGTAGAATGTCCATCTGTTATGAACATTTTTTGCCCACATTTTGGGCATTTCTTGAACCCAGACATGGACTGCTTAACCTCTTTTTGTTGTAGAGACATGTCTCACAGATAGATAGATAGATTGATAGATAGATAGATAAACATGCAGAAGACACACAAACTTACAGTATTTAACCCTTGTAAAACACACCAAAGAACTATTAAACAACTACCTAACTACTAGGTCCTAAAACTTGAGCTTGGAAACACAACAGCAATAAACCCTCTAATTTAAATGGGTTCCTCAGCACACACTAAAAGAAATGAACACCAAACAAGCCTTGAAATATAATAGGCTTTGAATAACACTAGATAATTTAAACAACTAGGGTAGGGAGATATTAAAGGCCTAAAAACACGGCCAGAAACCGACTACTAGAACACATGCACTTACACTAATTTACTAACTAGCTATAACATGACAATATAAAGAAAACGTATTCACTACAATACCCAACTACTCTAGAACAAAACTGTAAGTAAATATCAAGTAAATATCAAATATAAAAGTTTGACTAGCCAGAGCTTAGCAAAGCACTCCTAATCTGTTGCAGTGGCAAACCAGATCTGAGGGAAGCACCAGTGCATCATGGGATAGCGAGTAGGCCACGAGCTGGTTGAAGACCTTGAACTTTTGCATTTGGCCAAGTTGGAGCTGAGGACAGCTCTGAACCCATCAGTAAGAATGGACAGCAAGATAGAACAACTTCACATTTGATGTTTGATTATAAATTGCAGATGGGAAGTTTCCATTACAAAAAAAAATAGGAAATATCATTCAGCTAAATTAATTGACCAAAATATATCAGGTTTTTTTAAAGTGACAAATATATAAATCAATTTGATGAAACAAACTCTGAACAGCTACCAACTATCAAACATCCAGGAAAAGAGAATTTTCAGTGAAAAAGGTAGGCATAAGATTTTCTTATCTCTTCTGTTTATTTTCCCCAAATATTGGTTCATCCACAGAACTATCAAACTACAGACCCATTGCCATACTCGCCTCCCTTAGCAAAATACTAGAAAAATGCATACATTCTGAACTACTGGCCTATCTACTACAAAACAATCTTCTCACCAACACACAGCGTGGGTTTAGTGCAATGCACATCACCACAACTGCCCTACTAAAGTTTCACAGATTCCATCAACCACTACAAAAACAGTAACAACCTTGTCTATCCCATTTTCTTGGATATGTCAAAAGCATTTGGCACGGTTTCCCATCAAAAACTACTTCAAGAATTATCATTCATTCATCTCTCACTATCATCCATCGCTTGGTTTCACAGCTATCTGTTCAACTGACAAGCTGTCTAGTAGAAAGATGAACTCTCTACCCTACTACCTGTTACTGTAGGGAGCCCCACAAGGCTCAATTCTTGGGCCTTACTCTTTTCCATCTTTACAAACAAACTTAGTTCTGCATCTAGTCATGCTACTATAGTGCAGTATGCAGATGATTCCACAGTCATTTGCATAGATTCCTCCCTCCCCAAACTCCTATGCAAAACTCAGAAAATGTTCACAGACATAGAGCAGTACCTCAAAGAAAATCAATTCATACTAAACCCTAACAAGACAAAACTAATGATATTCTCTAATAACAGATCCACAGAACCCGCTATCCCACTTCACATATTCTCCTCCATCGGCACTAAAATTGAACCAATGCATCTATTTCATATTATCGTACGATGTAAATAGCGAACACTATTTCATCATACCGATAACATCAAAACAACAAAATGTCGAGCAAACGGAACAGCAAATTTTTTCCCCAAGGAAAAAAATGTGCTGTTCCACAATAAAAAAATAAACTTAAACACAAATTTAAGTGGGGCTTCACCCCCCCACACCCCCCCATGTGGGGGCTGTGCCCCCGACACCCCCCTACTTAAATATACCAACTCCGATATTGCACCATAGTGGAGGAAATGGCAAAGTCCCGAAGATGGCCCACCAAATTTTTTCCTTGGGAAAAAAATTGATGTTCTGTGACTTCGCTATTTTGCCATTTCGACAGTATCGGATTGACTAAATAGCATTTGCTATTTAGTCCACTCGATAGCATCATATAGACCCGAACCAATAGATAGCACAAAGTTACTAGGTGTCACAACAGACAGCTCCCTAAAATATGACAAGTACATAGCCCTTACCATAAAAAAGGAACATATTAAACTCGGCTGTCTATATAAGTCCAGAACATTCCTCACCCCTTCCACTAGACAAGCCATAGCAAGAACACACCTTCTGTCCACATTACTGTATGCCTCCCCCATCTTCCCTAATCTTAGAGAATCTGAACTCTCCAAACTAGAGATATGCTACCATAATTCAAGATTTCAATTACCCAAGCATTAACTGGGAGAACTACTCAAGCACAAACTCCCTTGCCCAACATTTCCTAGAATTTATAAACTCAAACGCCCTGGATCAACTGGTCAACACCACCACCAGAGGTGATAACATACTGGACCTGGTCGTCAACCCCTCATTGGTTAGATCTGACCATAAACTAATCACTCTGGATATCTACATTCCGCCACCACCCCCGGTCAAAGAAACCACCGTGAAAAACTTTTCAAAAGCAAACTTCACGTTACTTAAGACCAAGGTGGAAAGTTTCAAAGCCCGCATGCTAAAGGATAATGCTGTCCAAGCTGCAAAATCCTTTACTAATGCACTCTATGGGCACCTACAAGAATGCATGGATTGTGCTATCTCAAACAAAACCAAGACTCACTCCTCCAGGAAAAGGAAACCAGTCTGGTGGACTCCTGCCATAAACAAGCTATACAACAGAAGGAGGAAACTAGTATAGAAAAGAGTAAATCCCAAGAAGGGAAGACATCCCTGATCAGTATCAACAAGAAACTACAATCCCTCATAAAATCATCCAAGGCGAGCTTCGAAAGAAAAATTGCCATGGACTCCAAATATAACCACAAGGCATTCTTTAGCTATGTCAAGAATCTAAGTGGCAATTCTCAGATCTGCTCGGAGTTAGTGCAGAATGGCACAAAATACACTGAGCCAACTGATATAGCCAACATCCTGGCAGACAGGTTCAGTGCAAACTTCACCCCCCCCCTCTTGCCCCTAAAAGGGCCCATAAGTATACCAGAAGAATGTAGTGCCCCTGAAAGCACAGACACTCAGGTTAAAACAGCCCTCTCCAAAGCCAAAAACGCAGCATCAATGGGACCGGACGGTGTCCCAGGCTGCATCCTACATGAGCTCAAAGATGAACTAACCCCTCACCTAAACACACTGTTTAAACTCATCCTCTCCACAGGCTATGTGCCCACAGAGTGGCGCACAGCGACAGTTATTCTGCTCCACAAAGGTGGAGCCACAATGGACCCCGGGAACTATCACCCTATAAGCCTGACTAGCTTGGTCTGCAAAGCTATGGAGAGCATCATCATGGATCTCATTAACAGAGACATTTGGAACCTCCAAACACTGGCCCCTACCCAGTTCAGCTTTGTTAAGGGCAGAACATGCCTCCTAAACCTGGTGGACTTCTTTGAGACAGTTACCAAGGCTAGAGACGAGGGAAAGGTGGTCCACAGAGCCTACCTAGACTTCACAAAAGCCTTCGACACCATTCCCCACTCAGGTACTATAGACAAGCTCACCAGCCTGAACATAAACCCCTACGTCACGAGATGGGTTGCCAACTGACGCACGGACAGAACCCACATGGTAAGAATTGTGGGAGCTAGGTCTGACTCTAAACTGGTTACAAGTGGCGTTCCCCAGGGCTCAGTCCTAGGACCCCTCCTGTTTGCCATATACTTCTCAGAGGTACAGGCAAGCACAGGATGACTATGGCTGACCAAGTTCGCAGACAACTGCAAACTAGGGGCTATAACTGACTCTCCGGCTGACACAGACATCCTTCAAAAGGGTCTCACTGAGACAGATACCTGGTGTCAAAACCATGGCCTCAAGCTAAATGCCAAAAAGTGCACAGTCATCCCCTTTGGAAAAAACAAAGTACCCACAAACTATCACATAGGTGGTAGCCCCCTAAATACGGAAGACGTAATAAGGGATCTGGGGACCAAAGTAGATAGTAACCTCTCCTTTGATAATCACATTGCCAAAGTGGTTAGAAAATCCTTCTATGTGGCCCACCTAATCACAAAAGGGTTTGTATCCAGATCAAAAGAGGTCATTGGGCCACTCTATGCATTGCTCATCAGACCCATCATAGAGTACAATGCCCCATTTGGGATGCACCTTACAAGACACCTGCAACAACTGCAAAGACCACAGAAGTACCTCACCAAGAGGATCACTGGCCTCAAGCAGATGCCCTATGCAACTCGATTGAAGAAACTCCAGCTGTACTCGGTTGCATACCGCCTAATCAGAGTTGATCTCTGCCTGACATACAAGGCCATGTCCAACCCAGAATTGATGGACATGCTCCACCTAAAGAAAACCATATCCCCTCGAGCCACACACTCCAGGGATCTAAACGTGCTGGAGGGATTGATTCCTGTCCCAGAGACTTCCCATGCTCTGGAACAAGATTCCAATCTATATTAGGCAGAGCTCCTCGCTAACCCTCTTCAAGAGGAACCCTGACGAGTGGATGGGAAACAGGAAGTTTACCCCAGGAATCACTTCAATGGCTCTACTGGACAGTGGCACAGAGAACTAATCTAAGGGGGCGGCAAAAGCCAACACATTCTGGCTCGGCTTATAAATGCCTTCGGGAAGATAGGTTAGCACCTACCTATGAACCTATAAAATAGCTGGTTTTGCTGCCGGCCTCCATGATAGAACATTTCACTGTACAGCCCTGAAACAGATATATTGTCTCAAGCTATCAAACATACTAACACTTAACCAACTTACAATCGCTCACAGCATCATACATCAACCTGAAGCCTGTCCAACTCTAAAGAATCTAGCTGAACCTTATAACACCACCCATACCCTTCGCTCATCCAACAAGCTACTTCCAAAAGTTAATAAATGTAGGAACTCCTGGTGATTCCTTATTCTCCTTATTCGCAAATCAAATCACAAAAATATGGAACTGCATTCCCCAACAAATGCTTAATACCCGCACCACTTCCAAATTTAAACTCCTTCTTAAAGAACACCAAATCAATAAATGGCTCTGTTCCTGCATCACCCCTGGATAAGTTTTTCTCCCCTCACTCTTACTTCACATTTCCTTCACTCAAACCTCTTATTAATTTTTCTCTTCTTTCTGGTCACTAGGCACCTCATACTTACTTTATTATAGGAGTGAAGCTTGCCTTTCCCTAATACTAGGTGTTACTGTATAGTCTGTAGACATTGTATCTGCATCTATTATACACCTAATTTACTATGCTTCTGTTTGTATTAATACTAGATGGCTTATAAACATGTTTTTACTGAATTTACTGTAATTACTGTTCTAAATTGTTATGTCTTTGCTACTATAATTGTTAGTGGAGCTTTTCTCCATGGGCCTTCACTGAAAATGGGCTACTATCCCAGTCAGACCAGACCGGTAAACAAATGTAATATATATATAGGGGG
This sequence comes from Protopterus annectens, assembly GCF_019279795.1. Taxonomy (NCBI): domain Eukaryota; kingdom Metazoa; phylum Chordata; order Ceratodontiformes; family Protopteridae; genus Protopterus; species Protopterus annectens. The sequence continues at coordinate 16,057,954 of NC_056743.1, forward strand.
TAACACTGGGGAATTGTAACAGGCATGCTTAAAGCTGAATTGCAAAGGTCAAACCTAGGTAACAAGAAAGGTAGAAAGGACAAAAGTAAATTCCTGTAAATTCCTTGTTAAGGACCTGGAATGCATCCACAAATGAATGGTCAATAATCAGCTCAACACCTCCAAGACAAAGGCCATATTCAGTGCTAAGGATTCCTCAATGCCAATCTTGTTTCACAGCAGTATATCTATGGTGGGGAGCAAGCTTCAATGACTTGGAGTTGTTGCATCAGATCTACTTGTTTTCATCTCAGGAATCACACGTTTTGAGATCTTGCTGCTTGTTTCTTCCCAGCTTGATTAATGTAGTGCCCCTCTACCTCGGGCTTCAGACAAACTGCATGACTGTCTGCAGTTGGTGCAAAACTCCACTACTGGGTTAATAATTGGGACTTTTAGATTCCACCACATCATGCTCATTCTGCTAGGACTTCACTGGCTGCATTGCAAGACAGCATATCCATGAAGTTCTTGTTCTGATATTCTTAGTTGTGCATGGCTTGAGTCTCTCTCTACATGAAGGACCTTTTGACTTGGAAATACCTGACCAAATCTCAGATCTCTTTCTGTAGTGGTCACTCCCAGTCCACTAGGACTTGGGCATTTGAATATCAGGGACCGTATTGCTGGAACCTGCAATCTGGTTGCTGTTTCCAACCTTGGGTGGCATGAAGCACTCTGAAATCTTACTTATTTGAATTAGCATCTGGAATATTGATATAAGTTTTTTAATAAAATAGAAATTCCATTTTCTTGTGATTAAATTTAGGAATTATGCCTGAGATTTTTAAATGCAGTTTCTGCTCATTATGATTGAGGATTTTATGATGACCTCATTAAGCAATAACCGACGACGTGGTGTGGTATATTATAGCAATAACCCACGCCTGGTGTGGGTAATGCTGGATTTACCCACGGTTGGTGTGGTTTGGTCACGAGGGTGAAGCCCGAGTGACCAAACAAAGACAACTGTGGGTAAATCCAGCATTACCCACACCCAGAAGTGGGTTATTGCTATTATATAATGCCATTATTTAAGAAAAAAATAATTACTTTTCTTAAATAATGGCATTGTATAATGCCTCCTTGCTGCCCTTCCACAGCTGTCTGGTATTCTGTGGCAGTTCTGATGTACTACGCATGCGTATGCCTACGCAGTACATCAGAGCTGTGGGCAAAAGCAACGGGGAAAGCAAGACCATTCAACATAGCGAGACAGTTTTGAAAAAAGCAACGGAGAAAGCAAGATCTCTGTTGCTTTTTACAAACTGTCTCGCTATGTTAAAGGAGTTTAGCATAACGAGACAGCTTTAAAAAAAAGCAACGGAGAATCTCCGTTGCTTTTTTTAAAGCTGCCTCGCTATGTTAAACTCGTTTAACATAGTGAAACAGTGTGAAGCAACGGAGATCTTATGTTCTCCATTGCTGTAAAAAAAAAAAGAGTTATAGTAATGGAAAAAGTCTGGGCGATCGGACCTTTTTCCATTACTATAACTCTGATTTACAACGTGCACTCTGACCAATCAGCATGCACGTTTTTGAATATTAATGGGTGGGTTGTTGTATAATGAAGATTTACCCACGGTTGGTGAGGTTTAATCACGAGGGTGAAGCCCAAGTGATTAAAAAAAGGCAACTGTGTGTAAATCTTCAATATACCACAACCACGGAGTCGGTTATTGCTATTATACAATGACATTATTTAAGAAAAAAATACTTACTTTTCTTTAAATAATGTCTTTGTATAACGGCGGATTGCTGTTCTTCCACTAGTTGTGGTATACTGCTTCTGCATTTTGATGTAATGCGCAGTATGGGACTTGCGTTCCCGCGCACACCCAGTACATCAATGCTTTGAAACGGAAGCAACGGAGAAAAGAAAGTCTCCATTGCTCTGTTTTCTCTCTTTCTTTTTTTTTATTGTATATAAAAAAATAAAATAAAAAAAAAGGTTTTGGGGCAGTTTATACCAACGGAAAAAAGTCCAGCCGACCGGACCTTTTCCGTTGGTATATTGTGGGATTTACAACGGGCACACTGGTTGGGCTGGCCAGTCAGCGTGCACGTTTTAGAATATTAATAGGGAGACATTATATTATTATACTTTTTTAATGCAGTTATCTATACACAGAATTAAAACAAATTCTAAGTACAGAACACTCAGTAAGCAAACTCTCACTATTGTAAATAGTAAATGCAAGAAGAATTACAAGTTGTGGTACATAAGTGCACTCACTGACTTAATATGTCCAACAATGCAAATCTTACATTTTTTCAGTACTCATTCAGTTCAGTTTTGGGGATTGAAATATTGAAATAATCAATATGACAGGAGCCCTTAAACTGTAAAGAATATGGGTCAGATAGATACATTAATGCTTACAAGAAGTGTATACAGTCTGTATTCAAGAACACCCCTCCAGATTTTTTGTGGTTTTTAGTCATTCAGAAAGATAACATTAAGTATACATGCAGTCTACACTTTGTAGTAACCTTCATGAATCCCTCTCTATATTTAAGGCTGCAAGAAAATCAGTGGTAAAAGTAAAATTACGCTGAAGAAAGTGTGAGTTATGTTTGTATTGCCTGTTCACTTAGTGCAGGTGTTAATGAATCCAGGGCATGTTTATTATGAATGAAAGGGACAGACAGCAGAATCGCTAGAACACATCAAGAAAATTAGCAGCTCAACAGCTTAAAATCGATCGTCTGTCCTGATGCAGGCAGCCCAGCCTTCTTGTAATTTCTCCTTATATATCCTTTATTACTGACTGCATGCAAAAATGATGTTTCCATGCTGGTCATCACATCATGTTTCCATACTGACAGCCAAATATTCAGGTTTACATCTGCATCTCGTTTCACTTCCAATTCATCTGTGAAGCTGTGCATCCTGAGGAAAAACAAACAATAACACAGAGAGAAAACATGTACTAACAAGGAATTTACAGGAATTTACTTTTGTCCTTTCTACCTTTCTTGTTACCTAGGTTTGACCTTTGCAATTCAGCTTTAAGCATGCCTGTTACAATTCCCCAGTGTTACCCCCTCACTAAGGTAAATGTTAAGTTCTCCTTTTAATTTGTGTCTGTTGCATTTTATTCCGTCATTAAATAACTCGTACATTAATATTATAGCCTCTGAATGAGCTGGTTTAATAATATTCTTTTGCTTTTCTGTACTGCTACTGCTAATACACTTGTTTGAACCACAGCTCTCAACCAGTCAGGGACAAATCCAAAAATAATCAGAGACAATCAGGGACACTTTTAAAATATTAATAATATTAACTTGAGACGTTGACAGAATAAGAGAATATGAATGGTTAACAGCTGACATAGACTCCTGAGGAAATGAAAAGCAAAGCTGCATGTCAGCATAGCAATGGTAATGTAGCACTCTTTATTGAGTAACATCTGCATGCAGTGTAGGAAACACAGAAGGACAAAGACCAGAGCCTTGTGAAGAATTCCAGACCAGAGGATAGAAAGCTCAGTAAATGAACCCAGAAACTACTCTATGGACTTTTGCACAGGGGGAAAACTAATGCAGGACAACTCCAGTGATATCATCAGCTATGGCATGATAGTGCTCAGGTCCAGTCAATAATTTGGAATGGTCCACCACATCAAATACTGACAAGAGACCTAACAAGAATCAGAACAGAGTAACATCAATCTCCTGCCACAAACAGATCATTGAAGACCCTAGTGAGGACTGCCTCAGTACTATGTCAAGCAGAAAAAAACAGATTGACAGAGATCATTAATATTATCTCTGAAGTAATTTTCCATTTCTAGGCAAACTAGTTTCTCAAAGCTTAAAAACAAATGGAAGGCCTGAGCTTAGATTACTGCTCTCCAGATTATCAGATATAATCCTGCCTTTTGAGGATTGGAGTAATCAAGGCCTCCTTCAGCTGTAGTGGACATACACCACCCTCAAGGAAAGCAGGAACAATCTGATAAATGACTGAGTCCAATACCTCCAAGCTGGTTAAAATAAGCCTGGCTGGATATGGATCTAACATACAAGCAGTAGTACCCGTCCTGAAAGCAACAGAAGTAAAATAATCCTAATATAGAATAGAAAATGTGCACCACCGAAGAGGTGGGCTCAACTTCCAGTGGTCACTGAAATGGCCCTTTCTAGTAGTGGCTCTACCAATCTGATCAAATTAAGGCAACAAAATACTGTGTACAACAGTTACACTCTTCAGCTAATAAAACCTTCTGTGTCACCATGTGAAAAAATGCTTTGGAGACAGGAGGTACTTATGTCACTCAGGCACAGACAGGCCTAACTTTGGTCTTGTTTGATATTAATAACCTAGAGTAAATGCTGTGGCCCTTCAGATTGTTGGTCATTGGTGAGACAGCCCATTTTTAAGAACTTCTGCACTTCTTTCCTGACATTGTTTTCTGCAGTAAAGTATCTGGCAAGGACATTTGCTGTTCTGAGGTGGAGAAAACAAATGGAATCAGCTGCCATTGACTACCACCATGCACACCAAAATGTCTTTGTAATGAACATGCAGTGAGGGGGAATGTCCATCTGACCAAGTGCTAAAGAGCTGATTTCATAGCATATAGGCATCCTAATTTCACATTTATTTGATCCCTGAAGGTTCCCACTAACCTTGAAACCGTCCATGTTGCAATGGGATCATGGAATCCTATATGCTTCCTGGAGTCATAGTTGGGGTGCAAACATAGAATCTGCAGACTACCCCTTCTCCTGGGGACCTGCCTGAACTTGGGGCCATCATAAAGAAAAGGATAGGGTGTCTCCCCCTGCTATCAAAACACTTTCTGATAGATTCATAAACTGATATAAGGTATTTAGTTTTCCTCAAGGCATTTATAAAAATCTCTAAATAGTAATAAAAGGAAAAAAGCCTTGCTCCCTTCCATCTAACAGGCTGGTTATATCCCTTTACTATTTCTCTTCAGAGGAAAGGGATTCATAATAGGCCTTGTAATTTCCCATAGATTATGAGACATCTTCTGTGGCTATCCATTCCTTGACCTCCAAATATTGAGAAGGCTGATATTGACCTGGCCTCCATCTGCCACATGTCCCTGGCTGATGCATGGTCCATTGCCTGCAGCAGTAGCTCCTTGCCTCATTCCCTTGTTACCTGGGGCTCCTTTGGTTTCAAGTGCTTTGGTGAGGGCTTACCCATCAGTTCCTGCACTCTGAACAATATAACTCAAGCTCCATAACCTTGGTCTAGCAAACTTTTATTGCCATTTGCCAAACCTTCTTGTGCTGGGTCTGGTCTCAGTGGGTTTACTATTGAAATGTCGAACGGCACTACATCGACTGTACTATAGTCGAACACGGAAGTTTTAAAATAGTAATGTCGACGTCAAAAAAACAATCTAGGAATGGTTTTAACATGGGTCGAGGTAGGTGTTCAGTATTATTCTGAGCTACAAACATCTCCCCTACCTCGACCCATGTTAAAACACAGTCCTAGATTGTTGTTTTGTCGACATTACTATTTTCGAACTTCCGTGTTCGACCATAGTACAGTCGACGTAGTGCCGTTCGACATTTCAATAGTAAACCCTCAGTGCTTCTGTCATGAGCTCTGGCCGACAAAGTGGAACCACCCAGTGGTATCTTGCCTTCAGACTTTAGATTCTTTCTAAACTGTTGTTAGTATGTTTTTTCAACCTTTGCTCTCAACATGTGGAGTCATCAGCAATTTTATATTTCCTCTCTTTATGTTGGCCGCAGCAGAACAGTGGCTTGAACTTGCAGTTGGTGGGAAAGCTGAATGGGAAAATAAAACTAATCCTATACTATCGGTGGCATTTAAACCACAACAGGCCATAGCTTTTACAGAAAAAAGGACAATTTTATGGATTTTACAGTCTCTGAAGTACAACCACTTATTAGCTGAGGTAAAATTTTGATCACCATCTCTGAAATTATCTCATATATCAGCATCAGAACAATCACAAACATGAGTAGAAAAGTCAAGAGAGAACCTGGTACTGGTCTCTACTGAACTCGAACAGCAGTGGACACTCTGTAAGCAATCCTGCTGATGGCCTCTAAAAGGCAAGGACAGTTGGGAAATTAATGAAGTTGCAGTGATGCTGTGGTAGCATTGCTGCCTCACAGCAAGAGGTTCTCCAGTTCAATTCAATTCTCAGCTGGAGTGCCTTCTGCGTGGAGCCTGCATGTTCTCCATGCATTCATGTGGGTTTCCTCTGGGTGCTCCGTTTTCCTTCCACATTACAAAGACATACATCTAGAGTGTTTCTCCCAGGGCCTCTGCTGAAAATTGGCTTCATTCCAAGTTGGACTTTCCCAGTAAACAAATGTTAAATAACTACAATTAATAAAAGTAAGAGGTGTAAGAGGGTGACAAGATTCTGCTTTTCCAGGGTCTTGCAGTTGTGGTGGAAATACTCTATCCTTCAGGAACTTAAAAGACTGACTGGGTATCTAAGGCTTCAGCTCTCTATCCATGGAACCTTTCTGAACCCCTTTTAGGCTTATCTATATTATGCTGGTGCTTAGAGTAATGCTTATTTATACCACTAATAGGTGGCCATCCCTCAAAAAAAGGAACAAGCACCCTTTACCATAAGGCCAGAAACTTTTTATACTCTAGTAAGGCTTTTAGGTCATGCCCCCTACAAAGCAGGGGTGCATAATAAACAGTGGAGAGTGCTTACAGTTTGTCAAATTATAGTTTTCAGTAAGATAAAATAAACCCTGAAGGTGGTAATCCTTTGGTTGTGTTGGTTAACCGCAAGTACACTTGTTAGTGATCTTTCCAAGGCTGAAATCATCCCTGGAAAAAATCTTCAAAATCATAACCAAAAAGATCAGCACAACAATAAAATCAACACAACAAATTCATATGCAAGTACTTTTTGCATTTCTGGTGGTCACCATGGACAGTCCACCAATCATGCATTTTGGCAAAAAAAAAAAAAAAAAAAGAATTGAAGATGGCACGGGTATCTCTCCCCTTCATACTACATATTCTACTAATACAGTAGGGCAAGAGTCCAGACCCATACAAGAGATGTCCAAAGCTCTGAAGTCTAGGCTGAATGGTGTAATCTAATTATAACACATGCCCACAGCTGTGATCCTTGTCATAACCACCACCAAATCATAGTAGATGCATTGTCAATGATACACAGAATTCAATCTAACACACATCTTCGTTTTTCTTTTTGAAGTGCTTACTCCCACTTCCTCTAAGGACATTGTGGAGTCCTGTAGCATTCAGCACTAAAAGCAGTATTACAATACCTCTCAACCTTCAGATGACAGTGTGAAGGCTGCCTGCCTAGCTAGAGAGAATTTTATAGATAATTCTGTCATTTGTAAATATTAATGTAAGCCACAGGCTTGTTGCCATAAATGGTAGTGTTACATGTGGAACTGGAAATAATGTAACAACAGTGCACTCTACTGACCAAGTAAAGCATGTTGTGACCCTTTGATGTAAACACGGCTCCGGCCAGTCTAGATGGAGGAATTCTTGCTATTGTTTTAAGGCCAGAGTTAATGGCCAGAATTTGCATGCATAAATGTCCTTTATTGGTCTGTTTCCTGCTCAAAGGTGAAGAATGTAAATATAGTTTCTGTTAGCTTGGGAACCCAGGGAAGTGTGAAGAATGATGTAATAGGAACCAGGAATGTGATTTTTAAAACACAGAGAATCAGAGAGCATTCAGCATTTTTGTCTTGACCATCCAACTCAGCGATGCCTTTGCTCTATATGTAAGTTTATCTTAGACTTGTGTTTTCCCTTAGAAATAGCTAGAAACTAGAAATATTAGACTAAGTGTTTTTTCTGTGATGTCAGAACTGTACCACTGAATTATTTTAAGTACTTCTCTGTGATCTCTGAACTCTTGACTAGCACTGCGTAGTAAGAAGTATTGTCTTGTGTTTTTAATTATTTGTTATTAAATATTTTTAAACCCTTTTAACTGTGGCTGTTTTGTGTAGAGATAATGTAAGCTCTAGAGTACATTGCATGTATATAGTGATCCTGTACCAAGTCACTCTAATAAGCCTTGACTGTTTAGTCACACTTACCAATTGGATAATAATATTGCACAGTAATAATTGGACAGACACCCTTTTAAGGGCCTTTGAGTAGCTGATAAATATTACTGGGTGGTGGCTGCTGATACTACCGTATAGTCTGGGAAAAAGGGGCAAAAGCTGGAAAACCTGTGCCAGCCTTCCCCAGGAGTGTCTGTGTGGTTGTATAAACTCTTCTCAAAGTGTGTGTGTGTGTCAGCTACTTGGGCAGGGACACGAAACACTGGTTGGACAGAGAGGGTACTGGAGGTTTTAGCTTGCCCACTAGGCCAAAATCTGGACCTATAGCTGTGCCAGTGGGGACTCTTATTGGGGACCTGGAGAGCAAGGGAGCAACCAGCCCCGGACTGACTGTGATCTCTGTATGCTCTTAAGGGAAATTGCACTTTACTGTGTGTATCTGTTATCCTTTCCTCCTATATGAAATGCCCCGCACTGGTGTTAGTGGTGAGGATTGAGGCTCCTTGATTGCTGGGCCATGGCACGGGCATCACAGCCAGACTCAGGGACAATTAGGGTGATCTAATTAGCATAAATATGAATATTCAAATCCACATATTACTACTTCCAAGTTTGGTTACATTGATATTACTAAAAAACACACAGATACATACATAAACACACACAAACCCTAGATATTTTTTGGGGGGACCCCACATATTTGTTTATGGGGCTATATTTATTTGTCCATAAGTAAAAGTTAGTTGTCACTTGTTTTATTGACATGGTATTCTGTAAGCAACCAGAAGAGTCGAAAGGAGATGGAGAACAAAGGCTAAAAGGCACATTAGGTGTTTCGGTCAAGAAAACACAGAATGTTATTTCAAATATCTTGCCCCTGTGTTATCAATGTTAAGTCAGCATAAGACAGGTAGTCTAAGTTAAGACAAACTTGCAAATGTGTCAAAAAGATGGTTAGATCACACTCAAATATAATGGATGAATGACTGACTACACAGAGATGTTCTGCACATCATTAATAAGTAACCTCTTCTGGGGTTAGACTAAAAATAAACAAACTCTATTAGCAAACCAATAACAAAAACTCAAAACTGTGCAAGATATGTTTTGTCAAAATAAACATATTAAGTGTGATACGAAACAGTAATACAATGTTCCTGAATTATGGCTTGCTATAAGTAAGATTCATACCAGCAATCATGTTCTGCCTACTAGCAGAATGTTCCTTGTTGAGAATGGAATCAAAAGGGTTCTTTGTAGGAGAAAAGATCATTTTAGCTTCCGTGGAAAGTGAAGCTTTGAGCAGTATCTGATGAACTCCTTAGATCTTCATCTTATGCTTCTGCTTCATATTCATGCTCCAACTGTGCAGCCCATGGGGATCATTTGGTTACTTTGTTAGATTAGTAGCACTGAGTAATGTTTTTTTCTGACCCTAATAAGTACTCTCTCACTATACAAGACTTTATTCCTACATTAAGATCACCTGTAATTTTGAACACAATTCATTGTCCCGTCCTTTCCTGAAATCAGTCCCACTGCCACAAGAGATATTACTGCTCAAATCAACTTGCTCCTTTTTAAGTACATTTACTCACCTTGTCAGTTCTTCAGTTATGTCCTAATCTGAGTAATACAGTGAAAGTCAGCAACTTCCAACCTCTCTAGACTTGCACTTGCTTAAGCTGCAGTTTTATTCCACAGACTTTATTCTCCCAAATCACCAGCAGGTTCTTCCTTGCTCAAAGACTATGCACAAACAAATCCTAGATCCACATCCTGCTGCTTTGTATTGTACTAGTCCAGCACTTAATTTAATGGCTGTCGATAAAACAAAATTGAATAACCCACTAAGGCTATGCTTAATGCTACCTACTGTAATTAAAAAATAACTCTGTGTAAAATCAGTGCCTGGGGGTGCAGTGTCAACAGTAATTCGAAGTATGCTAGTTTCAGGACTTAGAAAGCACATCTCTGGTTGGCTGAACCAATGTCATCCAGCTGGAGACAGCACATGCAGTTTCAGTCTCAGTTTTAGGATAACATGAAATCCAGAAGTTGGAACTTTGGCATTATTCAACCTTGAAAATAGTTGGCTTAGTCTTGTATAGTAAAAGGGATAAATGAAGAAACAGAAAAAAGTAAATGTGTACAGGAAATGGGCATTTCATATCCTATTATTATGTCTTATGTTGTTGATATAATATTAATAGCTAAAATGAAGAAATGGAAAAGGTAATTATATATGTGCATAAAATACAGCAAGAAGTTGGATTAAAAATTAATAAAGAAAATGTAAGGGTTTTGGAGATGATCAACAGTTGCAAGGAATACAGTTTGAAAAAATATACCAGTACTAGGAATTCATTTTGGAGAATATAATATATTGAAGAAATAATGGGAGAAATTTTTGACAGACTTAAAGGGACTCAGTGTCATGTAGATATAGGTTGTCATTTAAGAAAAAAGTATACTTAAATACAATATGAATGGGAATATTATCATATATAGTTAGTGTTGTGTGTGCGTTTGTGTATACATACATATTATATATTTTATATATATATATATATATATATATATATATATATATATATATATATATATATATATATATACACATACACACACACACATTATATCAAGAGAACTGGAGAAACAGTTTCTTGAAATTATATTCCAATTCATTTGGGGCTCTAGGTTAAATCCAGTTAAAAGAGGGGAACTATATATGAATAAGGAGAATTTGGGGTTTAGGTTTACTGACTCCGATAGTACATAGAGCCTTATCTATATAAGGTGTTGGAATGGATAAATGGAAAAGAAAATAAGTTGAAAACAAGTACATTTAAGAAGAAATATAAAAGTATAGAGTTTAATACAAATACATAAAAGGGAGAGAGGGAATGGAGAAATGAACAAAGAAGAAAGTAGCAGGAAAAATACAACTGTGGAAATTAAAGATGGAAGGAATAAATGAAAATAGAAAAGTATGCTATAAAAATACAATGTTGCAAAACTATTGTGTGAATCCATGGAACATTTGACAGGAGAAAAAGTAAATAAATAAATGGTGTATGAAGAATGTTGCATGTCAACATTTCTTATGGAGGTTAAAAATCAGTAAGTTGCCCGTAAAAGGAAATATGCCTTATAAAAAAAAGTAAATGAAAGGATTTGCCATTTTTGTGGAGAGTTAGAAACAACAGATCATGTTTTCCTAACATGCAAAAGAGTTAAAAAAAATATGGATAAAATAAAATTGTAAAATAATTATGAGATTACAGATAGATAAATATATGATTGAATAGTAAAGAATATGTTATCAATTTGGATAAAACATTCTTTTGTATTATATAGAGAATCTGGAATGAAATACTGAATGAGATTATGTTCAGTGGAAAGTGGATATGACCAAATATAAAAAATCAGGTGGCAGATGTGAAAAAGGAGGGGGGGGGGTTCTATACAAATGTAAAGTTTTGTTAGCATTGGAGGAATGAAGAGTGAATGTAAATTCTTTGTATATATGTAAACTGCATATAGTTGTATAATAAAGAACTCCTACACTTTTTATAGGAGGAATGGGACGTAGTTTGGTTGCAGAATGCAGAGTTGTAGTGATGGGACTCCTGCTTCTGTTGAACTACACAGTGATGCTCAATCTCATTTATCACAGTGAATGGTTTAACAGATGAAACCTTGACTAAAATGATAAATGAAGATGAGACTAAAATGTCAAAGGGTGCATTCCTGGAGCCAAATAATGGATAAAAATCAATTCCAATGATCGGGAGTACAAGTTTGTGACTTTTAGTAATGTTGTTCCTGTTTGCCAGTCAGAGGATCATTTTGTTTGCACATCAGAAAACAGTGTTGCCGTGACATTTCCAATTTTGTATGTTGCTGCAGTTAAAACTAGACAAAAAGACAATGTGAAGTATTTTTTTTAAAAAATTCATAGCTGGCAATGCATTTTAAATAAAAAAGGATATGACTATTGACAGGGGGTTGGTATAATGGTCAAGGTGTTTACCTCACAGACACAAGATAGTGTTTGATTTCCACCTTTGGTCACCATCTGGTTATTGGCTAGGTGTGTAATAGTCTACAGATTGATTGTCTAGTACTTACCTATATTCAGAAATGTATTTCAAGTATGAAATATGGGACAATATTGTTGATCCTTTAGTTTTTTTTTTCTTTAAGAGATGTGTGAAAATTCATTCATATTGAGAAAGAAAAGTTGTGCCACAAAACATTTCAAAATGTAGATGCTACAAACCATTTCATACAAGTGGATTTAAAAAGATTTTGTCAGCCATGGGCACATTATTATTATTACTACTATTGTTATTATATCAAATATATGAACTTTAAACACATTTATTGTGCAACTTTAAACTGCTAGTGTTGAAGAATTTCACATTAGGCAATTTTTTTCATTACAATGTGAACAAGTTTTTGATTAAAAAAAGTTTGATGCAAGGGATTTATGGAATGGGGCATGACATTACTTATAGAGATGATTCTGTTAGAGACTTCAACTATTTCTCCAGTTATAGAACCTTTAAAGTTCCCTCCTGGTATACTATCTAATATCAAACATGCTACTTCTAATTATGTAATTAGTGAGGTGGTTCAAGATAGTGAATTTGAAGAAATTACTAAAAGTGCTGTAGGGTCAGTTGATAAGGATGGTGATAGAGATAATGAAGGGAAAGATGACAATGGAAGTCCTGATGATATCAGTGTCACCTTACATAGAGGTGCATAGATGAAAAATAAAACAAGGAGCTAAAAAACTTGCACAGAAAGGCAAATGATGGTATACTGATCAGTAGTTTAAATGTCTGTAGTATCTTAAATAAAAAACACAGACATATTGTTTAAGATTTTACTAAGAATGTAGAAGCTGACAATATTTTTCTCTTAGACATTAGATTATTAAATCCTAACCAAAAAAAAAAAAAAAAAAAAAAACAAGTTGAGGTTATAAGATCCTTTGGAGTTTTGGAAGTTATTTATTTTCTGGAATAGCATTACTATTTAAACTAGGTGTTATAAACAAAATAAAAAAAAATGAAAACCAGTGCTCAGAGGGCAACCGCATCCACTCAGTCTAAACACAAGATAAAGCACTGTAGAGGTACTGTAATCAAGATGCCACCAACAAAGAAAAATCCAAAAAACTTTAATAAATCACCATAAAAAATATGCATATGTTATTAAACGCTTAACTTAATAACTGTCTTTTTCATCCTAAACATTGGGACTTATTTAGATACAACTCACTACCCAAAGTACCCCCTTAATTTTATATACGTACAATTATTCAATTAAGATTTAATGAGTGACAATTAAGTAAAACAAAACCAATTAACTATATGAATGTAAACTCTAAAACATAATGAATGCTAAATATTTTAAATATTCTATAACAATGGAGGGTTCCTAAAAATATGCTATTGCTAAAATCCAATGAGGGTCCAAATTATTAAACAGAATATAATAAAATTAATACAATAAATAAAATGAATAAATAAACCAATCCTTCACAGTATGTTTATATCTAATGCTACACTTTAGTGCCATATTTATAAATGCATCTTCAACCTCAGAAATAATAAAATCACTAAACATACACATTGTTTATAGAACATTTACCAGCAAACTACTTGAACTATAAATATTCCAAAAATAACAATCTAAAAATCTTTTAAAAATCATATATTCAGAAAAACAATGAATATGAAACAGAAGCTGTTCCTCTAAGGACTGTATTGTTATTTTAGAATTAATGGAAATTGTCCTCCAAATAATTTCATCTCTTCTGAGGGGAAATTTTTTAAACAAACAAGTGGTGTGGCTATGGGAGCAAGTTGTGCTTCCAGTTATACTATTATTTTACAAGTTTGGGAGAAAAAATGTTTTTAGTAACCCCCACAATACAACATTGGAGTGTATATAAAAGACTTTTGGATACCTGTATTTTTTGGAATACTACGGAACAAAAGTTGATGGAATTTTTGAATTTTATTGAAAAGACTATGGAATGTTTAAGGTTTACATATAAGATTGAAAGATCAAAGGTTAACTATTTAGATGTGACTATACATACTATGGAAGAGAAACAAAAGTTTAGGTCCACCATATACATGAAAGAAACGTTTCCTAATTCATATCTTTATTTTACAAGTGCACATCCATACAAGCAAAAACAAAGTATTTTACAAGGTCAATTCATTAGGGCCTCTAGGATTACCTCTGAAGAAGAGGATTCTTATATGGAATGTAGGAAATTAAATACTATCTTTTTGGATAGAAAGTAGCATGAAAAAATAATTGATGAGGTCATTAAAGAAGATAAAGAGGCCAGAAAGGACACATTTTCCCCTTTATTTGGGAAAAATGATGTTATTCTAAAGTGGGTTTATATAACAATAATGGAGATGGTAGGTCAGAATACTATAAAGAAGAAATGTCAGAGTACAAATGTGCTTTTACTGTGAATATTACAATGATGTGAATATTACGAAAAGCACTATTAACAGTTATTGGAAATTATTTAGGAGTTTCTCAGATGTAGATAAGTTATTTGAGGGACCTATAAGATATATATTTATTAAAAAAGTTTAAACATCAAGAATTTATTGGAGACTATGAAAACAATGACCAAGGAAAAGGAATGGGAAGGGTAGGCACTTACACATGTAGCAAATGTGTGCAATGCACTTATATTAGCAATACAAAGAATATTTATATTTCCAGTAGAGATAGATTTATACAGGATAATAATTGCAGCAACTGTAATAGTAAGGGGGTGATATATTTGACAACTTGTGTGGTACGTAGGGCCTTCTATGTGGGTAAAACTGAAAGAGCCCTAAAACAGAGAATAGATGAACATTATTACAATATTAAGACAAGGAACATCAGCAATGCCTTGTACAAACATACAATAAACTATAGAGAAGTTAAATTTTTTTTCATACTGGAAATGTTACCATGGGATATAAGATAAGTCCTATGGGAAGAAAAAGTATAATATCAGGAAATTTATTGGTAATTGGTTTTACAAACAAATGAGGTCCCTGGTTTACATGATAATATTCCCTGGCACCAGCGATAAAACTGAAAGCAGCTAGGTTATAGTGCCATAAATCAAAGGTAAATGATTTTATAGTACCCTATAAATTATTTGTTTGAGTGTTTGGATATAGAATTTTCGGATTTTCATTTGGTAGAAATTTATTGGTGAAATTTTTAAATATAAAGGAACAGCTTGCTTTTCATATTCATTGTTTTTCTAAATATATGATGTTTAGAAGATTTTTAGATTGTTTATTATTTTTAGAATATTCATAGTTCAAGTAGTTTGTTGGTAAATATTTTATACACTATGTGCATGTTTAGTGATTTTAATATTTCTTAGATTGAAGACATTTATAAATATGGACACTAGCGGGTAGCATTATATATGGGTCTATATTATGATATCACAAGCTCAGAAGAGCGAACGACACATAACTGACCTCATGTAAGCAAAAGCTTACAATGTCGAAACCTCAGAACAGTGATTTTTTTCCAAGAGAAAAAAATCACTGTCCCGAAACAAAACAAAAAAAAAAACCTGTAAAACATTACATAATGTGGGGGGCTGTGCCCCCCACACCCCCCTACTTAAATATACCAACTCCAAGATTGCACTACAGTGCCGAAAAGGCAAAGTTGTGAAAGTGGCCAAACAAATTCTTTCCCAGGGAAAGAATTTGTTGAAAAGCCGCTTCGCTATTTTGCCGTTTTGCACCTTTCAGTTTGACAAAGACGCATTCGACAACCTGCATCTGCGACAGCGTAATAAGGAGCCTTATATATAAACATATTGTGAAGGACTGGTTTACTTATTCATTTTATTTATTTTATTCATCTTATTCATTTTCATTTTACTGTATTCTATTTAATAATTTGGACCCTCATTGGATTTTTAACAATTGTGTATTTTTGGAACCCTCCATTGTTATACAATAGTTAGAATATTTAGAATATATAGCATTCATTATGTTTTAGAGTTTACATTCATATAGTTAAATGGTTTTGTTTTATCTAATGGTCACTCATTAAACCTTAATTGAATAATTGTACTTATATAAAATTAAGAGGGATAGTGTGTTGTATCTGAAGAAGTCCCAATATTTAGGGATGAAAACCTTGGTGATTAAGTTAAGTGTTTAATAACACATGCATATTTTTTACAGTGATTTATTAAAGTTTTTTTTATTTTTCTTCTTTGGTGGCATCTTGGTTATTGCACCTCTACATTTCTTTATCTTGGGTTTAGATTAAACTAGGCATTATTGTTTTCTATGTTTTAATAGGTGTACCAGAGCTCTTGCTTACTTGTGATATTAAATCTTTTGTAGGACTATTTTACCATAGCAATTTATGTACCTACTAGTTTACATCTACAAAAGATTTATTATTACAAGCTTGTTAGTCTTATTATCTTTGCATCAACACATTCATTGTAAGCAGGTACTTTGCCTGGTATTTTCTTGTTTTTTTTTGGATGAAGTTTTGGAGTTAGAACTGATATTTCATTGTATATTTATAGGATAAACAGTCCACTCATAATGGCTGCTCTTTTGCCTTGCCCTTAACCCATTAAGCTGTTTGGTTAACACATTAGGTCATGGCTATAATTTGGCCCCCAGAAAGCAAGAAAGTGTAAAGACTTCTTATCTGCTCTTTGTCGATGATTTAAAACCATATAGCTCATCAGATGAGAAACTGAAAGCACAACTGCAAGTGGTCAAAACCTTTTCAGATGATATAAAAATGTCCTTGGGTCTTGATAAATGTGCAAAAGTAACCTTTAAAGCACGAAAGCTGCAGCATCAAGAAAACATCAGTTTGGAACAAGGATGTGATATAAAAGAACTTGAGCAAGAGGGAATGTATCAATGTTTGGGAATGGATGAAGGATCAACAATAAAACATGAATAAATGCAAATAAAATTCAGTAAGGAATATTTCAGAAGACTTAAATGAATACTGAAAACAGCATTGGCATTTAGGAACAAGGTTCAAGCTATAAACCAATTTGCTTTTCCTGTCCTAACTTACAGTTCTGGAGTGAGTGACTGGCCTCAAAAGGTGTTGGATAGATTAGACAGGAAAACAAGAAGGATGCTTCATGCTCATCACATGATTTATAAAAATCAGTGCATACCAAGATTATAGATTCCCCATTCCAAAGGAGGTATGGGCCTCATTGAAATTGATTACATGTGTAGATTGGCAATCGTGGGACTGCATGCATAGCTGCTGACCTCACAAGACCCAAACATAGTGAAAGTTTTGAAACATGAGGAGAATAAATCTAAGATGACTTTGCTGCTTAGTCTAGCAGAAGCATATCGGCGTCAAACGGGAATAGAAATCAAACCAGAAGTAGATAAATATCAGGCAGCACCTGAATGTGCCAAAACACAAAAGAAAAAAATATAAGGTGAAGGATCAGTTGAGAAGCCAAGAAATGTGTAAAATCCATAAATACAATTGCAAGTATAGAAAACACCTGGAACAACATCCTGTTGATCACAATCAAATGCAGGAATGGTTAATTAGAGGCAAATTCAAACCAAAAGATAAAAGGGTAATATTGGCAGCCCAAGATATTGGACTACATATATGTTGGTTTACAAAGTCTATTGAACGTGGGAGAAACAGACAAATGTAGGTTTTGCGAAACAGAATTGTAAATGGTCGCACACCTTGTTGCTGGTTGTGACATACTAATGGCAGAAGGACTGTATACTGAAAGGCATAATAGTGTGGCAAGCCTGTTGCACTGGGGATTGTGCAAACAATATAATACTGAACTAGCTGAAAAACACTGGAAACATGAGCTACAAAGCATCACAGACAATGATGAAGTTGGGGGGGCATGGCCAAGGATGAACACAGGATAGCAGCAGATTTCTTCAGCTCCACCAATTTCATTACATTGACAGGAATTAATTACTTAAAAATTAATTCTTGAAGTAATTTTCTTTCTAAATATGTTTGTTTTATATAGTTCTTGAACTATATCTAAAAAAGAAAGGAAATCTTAATAATATTCCTGTCAGAAATTACTTTGGAAATTTTCCTGTCAGTTTATCAGTCTGAAATGAGTTCCAGTAAGACAAATTCTCAAGACTCCAGCATCAAGAAAGAACTTCAGTCTCTGATAATTATAGTCCAGCAACTTACTGCTAAGATGGATAAAATGGATACTAAAATAGACACTTTCATAGAAAAACTACAAAACAAATAGACTTGTTACATATGGACCTGCAACAACAGAAGATCCAGATGACAGGCATAGAAGAAGCTGTGAATGACATGGAAAATAAAATACAAGAACAGGAAATCAACATTGAGTTTCTGCTGAAACAAAATACACATTTACAAACAAAGCTGGATGACCTGGAAAATAGATCTAGGCGCAATAACATTAGGATTTTTGGACTGCCAGAAAATATTGAAGGTAACAATATTACTTCTTTTTTAACAACATGGCTCCCTAAAACTTTAGATTTACCAGAAGCATTCTCTTTTGGTATCGAAAGAGCACATAGATCTATAGCTAATACTAACTCTAACAAAACTATCCTAGATCAGTTATAGTTAGATTTCTATCATCTTTTGATAAAGAGATGGTTCTTAAATCTGCTTGGGCTAAAGCTCCTGTTAAGTTTAATGAGACAACTGTGCGTTTTGACAATGACTATTCTTCCATAGTAATTGCTAAAAGAAAAGTTTTTCTGCCACTAATAAGGGAGCTTAAAAAGCACAGTTTAAAACATACCTTCTGTTTCCTGCCAAGCTTAAAATCTTCCTTCCTGATGGTCCTAAGGTCTTCGATGATTTAGACTCTGCTTTACTGTTTGTCAAAGAAAAAAGGATTTTGGATAAAATAGAAGAAATGGAATGGGCTAGTTCTTCATTAAAGAGATTGGCAACTGAAGCTTCCTGGAAGACTTCAGAGAAGAAGAAGAGACTAAAAACAAATGATTTGTTATATGTTTTTTTCTCTCTCATCATTTTAGTTCATTATTAATCTTTTTGAATATAGTTCCTGCATTTCCAGAAAGCCACAAATATTTTGGAAAAGATTTAATCAAAGTTATTCTCTATGTGCAAAGAAATGTTTTGTTTCATAACCAGTCAAAATGCCTGAGGATTTAATGGCAGGCTGTGACTCGATTTGTTTTTCTTTCTGAAAAAAGTAAGGTTAGTAATTTGATAAATTTTTTTATCTTTACCTTTTTTTTTTTTCCTTCTTTTATTATTTTCTTTGTTTAAACAATGACATTCTATTTAGATTATGTAGTGGGTAAAGGGTGGGGGAGGGCAGGGAGAGAACAGTAATGAAAATATCATCAATAGAATAATAACATATTTATTTCTTGTAAAAGTTTATAAGTTCTTCAAATGCTATTTCTAATTATACTTTCTTGATTATACTGCTTATGCTTGTTTGTAAATAATCTGTCATGCTTTAACTAATAATAATCAGAACTAAATAAGAGTAAATAATATGTTTTATTTTTAACTCTATTAATATAAACAGTAAGTAACATTCCATTGTATATACTTCTTACAGCTTTCTCTTACATTTTTATTTCTGCCTCACTCCCTTTTATTTTCTACTCTCTTTTCTTTTCTTTATTAATATATAGAAATGCTTTAGACTGTGTGGGCACAGTGAATAATAGGATTTGTATGAAAATTGAGTTGGGAGAAGAATGCTGAGTTTTATTGCTTGTTGGTAATTTTGAGTTTAATTTCACTTGCATAGAGGCTGTGATGATCTGTGGAATACATTGTGGAGGTTCTGTCATGTTTAGATGCATTTACACTGCTAAATGAATATTTGTCACTAGTTTTAATACGTTTCCCGCCAAAATGTTAAGAGAGACAATCTGGGATGTGGGCTGTCTTATGCACAATGTCCTTGAGTTACCTCAGAATCTTCAAATCACAGAATTCTCACAGAGAAACTGAAAGCAGTTAGTATAAACATTGACAAGGTTATCACACTGACACACCACAGATTCAGGAAAAATACTCTGTTCATAAAATATGTCAGTTATAATGAGTTTAAATGATGTAGTTTCTTGTAGTAAGTAAATGTCTTATTTTAGAAGGCATAAAAAAATGAAACATTTATTTAAATGTTTTTGAAAATCTACTTAACAGCATAACTCATTTAATTCATCTGATTGACAAACATAAATAATCTTATAACTCTATTCTGGAAGAAATGTCATGTGATATATTTTAAAGCAGTAGGTTAGCATGATTGTAAAATCTGGTTACCAATATGTGTTTGCTGTGCATTATTTTGTATAAAGCAGACAGATTTATTCTAGGGACAGCAAGTAGGACAGTGCTCTACTAACACACAACTCAGTGAGATCAGATATATATATATGTGTGTGTGTGTGTGTGTGTGTGTGTGTGTGTGTGTGTGTGTGTGTGTGTGTGTGTGTGTGTGTGTGTGTATGTATGTGTGTGTGTGTGAGTGTGATGGCTTTTTTTCTGAGAATCTGCATAACTATCCAATATGATTTATAATAATTTCTATGAATACAATATTTTACTCTATTGACAAAATGAATGTTTGCCACAAGTTTTAATAAGTTTCCGCCAAAATGTTAAGGGAGACAATCTGGGATGTGGGCTGTCTCATGCATAGTGTCCATGAGTTTCCTCAGAAGCTTCACTCACAGAATTTTCACAGAGAAACTGAAAGCAGTTAGTATAAACATTGACAAGGTTATCACACTGACACACCACAGATTCAGGAAAAATACTCTATTCATAAAATATGTCAGTTATGATGAGTTTGGATGATGTAGTTTCTTGTAGCAAGTAAATATCTTATTTTAGAAGGCATAGAAAATGAAACATTTATTTAAATGTTTTTGAAAATCTACTTAACAGTAGCATAATAATCTGTGTTAAAACTTGTGTCCCAAACATATACTTTACTATAACTCATTTAATTCATCTGATTGGCAAGCATAAATAATCTTATAACTCTATTCTGGAAGAAATGTCATGTGATATATTTTAAAGCAGTAGGTTAGCATGATTGTAAAATCTAGTTACTAATATGTGTTTGCTGTGCATTATTTTGTATAAAGCAGACAGATTTATTCTAGGGACAGCAAGTAGGATAGTGCTCTACTAACACACAACTCAGTGAGATCAGATATATATATATATATATGTGTGTGTGTGTGTGTGTGTGTGTGTGTGTGTGTGTGTGTGTGTGTGTGTGTGTATCTATGTATATATATGTATGTGTATATGTATGTGTGTGTGTGTGTGTGTATATGTGTGTGTGTATATGTATGTGTGTGTGTCTGTGTTTATGTGTGTGATGGCTTTTTTTTTTTTTTTAGGTAATAACGCAGGTGTTTCTGAGAATCTGCATAACTATGCAATATGATTTATAATAATTTTTATGAATACAATATTTTATTCTATTGACAATAATGTTCAGATCAAAAGGATACCAGCATACTTAACTCAGCTAAAAGACTATAAAGAATATATACTTTCAGAAGTACAACATTTTCTAGACATAAATAATACTCCTGAAGTCTCCATTGTCTATGTTTGGGATGCCTTAAAATCATATCTATATGGACAAAGTATCAGATGGTATAATAACAAAAGGAAATCTTGGGATAAGGAATTGTTAGATATTCAAAGTAAACTAGACTCTTATAAACATAATAATAAAGAAAATATTATGGACAAGAAAGTTATTGAAGAAATAAACAAACTAAATGAGAAATACAAAGAAATTTTAACTCATAAAGTTAAAATAACTTTAGAGAAATACAAGTTTTTGTCTTATTCAATAAGCCCCAAATACTTACATAGACTTAAAAATAAAACAAAAGATTGAATAAACAAAACCATATCAAAGAAATCTTTTCTCTAAGGAAAAAGAAGAATGTTTCTAGTATACCAGAAATACTGGATGAATTTAGAAATCACTTTCACAAGATTAACCATAACAACATTAACATGGAACCTAAAGATAAAATAAAGGAGTTTATAACCACAAACATGAATAAAAAGCTTAATAAACAACAGATTAAACTATTGGACAAGAGTATTTCATATACAGAAGTTATTACACAAATAAATAAGCTTAAATCAAACAAAGCACCGGGTAATGATGGTATTATACCAGAGATATATAAAATCCTTTCTAAAACTACATATTCATTAATACATAAGTTTTTTTTTCTGGTCCAAACTGAGTTAATAACCCCCCCATCTTGGCGATATACATTTATTTCACCAATTTTAAAACCTAATAAAGATCCAACTAGATGTTCTTCATATCGACCCATCTCATTACTTAATGTTGATTATAAAATGTTTATGAGTATTTTTGCTGATAGATTGAAGACAATTATCCCCGGCATTATAGACATAGATCAGACGGGCTTCATTGTAAATAGAAATACTTTTGATAATATAAGAAGAACTTTAACATTAATTGATTTTGCAAATAGGAAAAAGAAAGATTTAACACTTATTAGTCTTGATATAGGTTCAGCATTTGATTCAGTAAGTTGGGACTATCTGTTTACCTTACTGAAGTGCACAAATTTCTCTGATGCATTTGTAAATTTAATTGAGCATTTATACAAAGGAACGCTGGCTTATATTAAGGTAGGAACATATGTTTCACAAAAAATACCCATTCTTAAAGGTACAAAGCAATGATGTCCACTTTCTCCACTATTATTCACTTTAGTAATGGAGCCTTGGGCTAATTTGATTAGAAACAGTACTGACATAGAGGGTTTTGAAATAGAAGAAAATACAACATCAAAAATTAAACTTTTTGCAGATGATGTTCTAATTACATCAGCAGGATCTAATTCTTCTATGCAGTCTTTATTTGATAAAATGATGAATTTTAAAAGTATTCCTGGTTTAATATTCAATGAAGAAAAAACTAAAATACTACCTATATATACACGAAAAAATACTCTCATTAGTGATTTTACTAAATATGTACCCAACTCAGGTCAGATAACTTATTTAGGTATAATACTATCTAAAGATATTAAATCTATTATATATAATAACTATAATACCTGTTTTCTTAATATACAAAATCTTTTTAATACCTGGAATAATATGTTTTTACTATGGAGGAGAGACTTACAATTATTAAAATGATAATATTCCCCAAGATTTTATACTTAATCCAATCAATAATTCTTTCACCTACAAAAATAACTATCAAGAAACTGAATACACTAATGTTAAATTTCTTATGGGCACCTAATAGACCTAGGATTGCATTAAAGAAACATACTAATAGCTGGTCTCAAGGGGGTATTTCTTTTCCAGACTTTAATTTATATATTATCTCTTCTATTATAAAAGTTATTACTTTATTAATAGATCGGTCATATGTCGCAAAATGGAAAGATTATTGGGAGCTAATTAGTATGCACTTCATGAAAATCTCCTTAACACATAAAAATATGATTATAAATAACTCCATGTTGTGGTTGCTAAAGGAATTTTGTACTTCACCTATTACACCTAAACATATGGTCTGTTACCCATTAAATATTATTATTAGTTATCGTAACTTTATATTCATGCACCCTAAGTATAGGGAAAGGAATTTTATTGTATTCCCTATAATTTATACTCAGGGTATGCTTATGTCATCTACTTCTGAAGGAGCTCATTTAGCTATAGATAATAATCTAAAGTACTGGTATCAGCTGATATCTGATAATAAAGTTAAAAATCTAGATTTCTTAAAACAAGAATTTGATCTAAGAGAAACTTGCTGGTTAGAGGTTCAGATCTTTAGACAACATCTCATTGATAGAATAGATCTAATGTCTATAACAGTTAAATAATCTATTCCAAAACTGATTGATTACTTGATAATAAATTTACAGCATAAAGTTTCTGATAAAGGTAAACTTTCATATATACATAAAATTATCAGACAAGAAACTTTTACAATGTAGATTCATACTGGAATTATTTCACCTCTATTAATGGGGACCCACCAACTCAACAAGATAAACAATATATATTGGAATCTGCTTATAGAACTACATCTTCCATTGTCTGGAGACTTTATACATGGAAATTTTTACATAGATCTTTTATACACCTTTGATGATGAATAAAATTAATAATAAAGATAATCTATGTAAGAGATGTAATGTAGAAATTAATGCTGACTGGGCTCATATGTTTTATGACTGTATGAAGTTGAAAGAATACTGGAAGTCAATTAATGATTTTTTGCAGGCTCTTTTACAGATAATTTCATTATTTCTAAGTCTCTTATATTATTCAACACACCTGTACCTCAATGTGTTAAAAAGATTAAGCTTCCCTTGTTATGGTCTATCCTAGCAGTGGCTAGGAAAATAATAACTAGAAATTGGATTTCAGATACACCTCCTTCATTCAATGAATTTAAAAATGTTATGAATATAATGTGTCATATGGAAATAAGCACAATTAGAATGAGAACAACTAGAAAAACATCACATTTTATTGTATGGGATAATTTACAAAATTTGTTAAAAAAATTCTAATTTCAATAGCACAGTATTTTAGTTTAATTAATTGATCTGATTGTAGTGGATGTCTTTGTAAATACTTTAGTTGTTTTGTTGAATATTATAATAATACCTATTTTTAATTATTTGTATAAAATTGTTATGATATTTCTCTTATATGTTAAAACAATAAATTTGTTTTAAAAAAAAAAAAGAAAATGATGAAGTCTACATCACATGAGATCATCCATTACCAACAGTTCAAAAGATAGATTCAAGAAAACCAGATATAGTGGTCCATGAAAAGAAGAGAAAAGTAGCATTGATCATTGAACTCACTACACCCACTGACTACAGTGCTTTGCCTGCAGAGAGACACAAATTCATAAAATATCAGGATTTGCAGGCAGAGAGCAATGAGGAAGAAAGATACTCAGTTCCAACAGTAGCAACAAGTCTTATAAATAGACTCTACAATCATGTTTACATATGTTACAGATACATGTAAACTCCATACAAATTGCAGGAGGAGTCATTATTGGGTACATTGCAGGTGCTGAGAACAGCACTTCTGGCTGACATCAAAGATTGAACAATACTAATTTCATGAACTTTAATCATACTTTGACTAAGGAATGAGGTCCATTCTCATCATGGTATTAAAAAAACAAAAGATTTGAAGAAATTAAAAAAGCAGAGATTGGAATTGCCATATAACATCAAGTAAAAGTTACTTTGATATTAAACCATTATAAGATATCTTAAATTGTACAAACTTTATTTTGGAAGCATATATGGGACCTACATATCAGGAAGGAAAATTAACTACAGAAGTTGATTATTTTTCCTATTCCACTACTTTTATTTTGCTATCTATTGCCCATCTTGAAATATATATTACTGATCATAATACCCTTATATTTAAGTGGCTATTAAAATACACAGAATAATAGAAGGTAGGGACATTAAAAAACTTAATCGTTATTGATACAGTCTCCGCAATGTAAATAATTATTACAAATTTTATGAGAACAAAGGGTTACATTCAAAGAAATTTGTGATAATTGGTCACAATGGTGGAATATTTATAAACTTAAATATACATTATTTTTTGTCAGTTAGAAAGATACTTACTGTAAAAAAACATTATATAAAACAAGCTTAGAAAAATTATTAATCTTCTTTATTACATTTTGATTCTGATAATTTTTCCAGAAACAGAGGTTTGGGGAACAATTAGAATGAATATTTTATTGACTAATCAAAGATGTGTTACACATGGCAATAAGCATGATATTTCTCCTTTTTCATGAAATAAGTTAAAAAAGAGACTTACATTCCTAGGAAAAATTGTATTAATACAAGTAGTGCTCAAAAATTCCATCATGACCTCATATGTACCACTTGATGGAATTAAAAAAAAATTGGGGTAGTACAAAAAGTGATAAAAGATGATAACTTACTTTTAAAAAAATACATTTTTGGAATTAGAGATTGTATTGAAACAACTTAATGAAAAATCTGCCTTAGGGAATGACGGTAATCTATCTTTTACAAAAATATCAATAAGTAACAAAAAATATATTTCTTAACATTTTAAATGAATGTTTAAAAATCTTATTGTAGAATATCAGATCGGTGGTAGTACTATATAGTTTATTTTTTAGAAAAGAGAAAAGTACGATATTAAAATAACATTAAATAATACCAATTATAACATTTTCTGTAAAATTCTGCAGATTCGATTGAGTACATTTTTTTTACATAAATTTTACACAGGTATGTCTGGAGGTAAAGATAATAGCAAAGAAGTGGGTTAATTTGTTCAAGCAAGTTGTTTTTTTTTTAATATCATGTCATGTATAAAGGTTTATGATACTGTTTCACATATTACTTTCTGGGAAAATATTACATACTGTAGTTATACAATTTTATTAATATCTACAGTATCTAGAATGTCACTTGATTTAGCCTTTTATTTAATGCCTATTTTAGAAACAAATTTCTAGAGGTGTCAATCAAGGTTGTCATTTTCTTTAATAATGCATGCTATTAATGGGGAAGGAGAATACGTCATAATATGAAATGGGAAATATTTTGAAATTCTCTTCCCCTAGCATTATCTTAAGCTGATGATTTTAAAATATCAGTGGCATCTGAAAGGTATGTAGGCAATGTGTAAAAGTAGTGAGGAAAATATGGATGGTTGGCTTATAACTTAATTTAGTTAAATGTAGAGGGTTTGGGTGTTCAGTTCATAACTGTATTTAAAAGTCTCTAAGCACTTGGAAAAAGCCCACAAAGACCTCTGGATGCAGTAAAAATGTTTAATAATCACTCAACTTCATATAAAATAAAAACTTAAAAATACCCCTTCTGGCCACAGTAAATACACATTAACGCTTTAACAGAGTAATGAACAGTGTTTTCATCTGCAAACAGATTTCTTCAGATGGAAAATGCTTGCTAAGCAAAAGACACTGTTTAAATATTAATTACTTAATTACTAAATCATTTTCGTTGGCTGGGCATTAAGTATCAACCATATACTTGTAAAACACTCATATAAAAAGTTATAATCTGTTTTCAAAGGCTAAAATGTACATTAAATAAGAAAATAGTTAAGTAAATAAATAAGTAGCTAGTTAACATCAAATATCCTTGATAGATGCCTGTAATTAAGTGATAGGGAACCTGTAAATTATAATGTAGAACAAGATGAGAATGTTACATATGAACATAACTTAAATATTTTGGATGATCTGTTGTTTAAATACAATAATTTAGAGATGGAAATTCATATTTAATGGAATGCTTGAAGCTTAAGAATGTACCAAAGGGTTTAAGAATCTACAAGTACCCAAAGTTAAAGAGGGGACTGACTTCCGTAAAGAATTAGTACAAATATTTGATAACTGTAGCTTTGAAATTCTCAAAGCCATTATTAGAGAAAATGAAAGGGAGATGGAAGTTAACCATAAGATCATGAATAACCTTTTGTTTACAGTGAAGGAGAAAAATAAATACTTAGACATTTTAACGAATACAGAGAATAAAATTAAAAATGTATATGTAAGGAAAAGTAAAAAAATTGACAGGGACTTGAAGGAATATGACAATAAAGCACATTACCCTATGTCAAAAGAGTTCAATAGGTCAAATAACAGTAGGTTTGGGGTAGGAAAAACAAGTGAGTATGGAACAAGCTATAATGTAGAAAACAATAAAAACACTGAGTATATGTATGATTTACAAAACCGTTTAGAATCCCCCCTTTAAGGAGGTCAGAATGAATAAGAAATCACCCCTCAATACATTACAATTACAACACGGGGGGGGTAGGAGATACCAGAACAAACAGAATCCTTAGTAGCTAATAGTAGTATAGAACAAGATGGTAGTCTGTAGTTTTAAAGGATTCAAAATATGTAACTACAGCAACAGAGAAGTAGATGAGACCTATTTTAGGCTATTATCAAAAGGTTTTAAGTTCATATCTAAGAATAAAGCTAATATTAACAAAGTGCTAACTGAGCTAAAATTATTTCTTAGAAAGAAAAACTTGGAACTCTTCTTTGGACAGGAATTAAATTTGAATATGTATGTAGAATTAAAAAGAAGCACTTTCAACCCACCCTTACACCTTCAGTTAAAAAATGTTGAGGCCCTTATGGAAAAAGAAATAAGGGCTGAAATAAATAACCACAAAGTTGGCTTTAATCTTTCAAAAGAAGAAAATATTTTATCAAAAGAATTAAGTCAGGATAAAACAGTAAGAGTGATGAGACCGGATAAGGCTGGGGGTGCTATACAGTTTAACGTATGAGGCTAAGATGATGGACCTGTTAGAAGACACTTCTAAATATAAAAGAGTTTCTATAAATGAAATTAACATAGCAAATAAAAAAGTAGAATTATTACTGAATGATTTGTTGTTAGAAAGCACTAGTGATGTAAATTTGTATAACTTTTTACACATAGACAAACCTATTACACCCACCATATTCAATATCCCAAAAGTCCACAGAAATGCACAAAATCCACCATTGAGGCCAATAGTTGCCTCTGATGGGTCAATTACAGCCCCTTTGGCCAAGTTTTTAGATAATAAACTGAAGAAAATAGCGCTGAGTGGTCAAGGCATTGTGAAGGACTCTTGGGACTTAAGAAATATAAAAGGGAGTATGTATAAGGAAGGGATGATTTTTATTACAATGGATATAGTTGATTTATTTACTTCTATCTCTGACATAGAAAGGATGAAAATGTTTGAAGAAGCTTTAGTGAAGTATGGAAAATTGAATAATAAAGAGTTTTACTTGATTTTAATGATTATGGAAATTGTGTTAAAAAATTTAATTCACTAACAGGGTGAATTCTTCCAACAACAGCAAGTTGTGGCAATGAGGGCCAGATGTGCCCCCATTTATGCAAATATTATCTTTCTGGGAAGATAAATTCATCTTAAGTTCCAGGTTCACTGACTGCTGGAAATTGTATAAAAGATAGCTGAACGATATATGTTTTTTATGGGTAGATACAGAGGAGAAATTTCTAGAATTTGTTAAGTATCTATCAGACTCTAAGCAATTTTTAAAGTTTACATACAAAATTGATATAAGCAAGCTTGAATATTTGGACATCTCTATCACTAAACAGCTAGGCAGCTTTAACTTGAAAGTATATAGAAAGGAAACATTCACTAATTCCTACTTAGCATTTAATAGTGCACATTCCTTTTATCAAAAGAAAGGAATAATTAAAGGTTAATATATAAGAGGGAGCAGGATGACAGACAATCCAGATTTTGAGGTAGAATGTAGTAAACTATTCAAGATGTTTTGTGAAAGAGGTTGCCCTGCTGACCTGATTAAGAAAGTAGAAAAAGAAGTTAAGAGAAGGGAGAAAGGGGAAGTTTAAGCCTATTCTAGTAGATGGCCCATTTGAGAATGATGTTAATGAACAAGAAATGGTAAATAAAGACAATGACCAATAGGCTAGTAATTTTGTGACTGACTATAATGCTAGTTCAAATGCAATAAAAGCACTATTAGAAAAAGAATGGACCAGGCTTAGTGCTACATCAGATTTGGGTTTCATTTTTAACAAACCTTTTAAATGCACCTACTGTAAAGGTAGAAATATTAAGAACATCCTAGAACAAAATAAGAATGAAGGAATAATGGGCAGAAAAGATAAAGTTGCACTTTTAAATGTGGACGTCCTTCCCAATGTGTATGGATCAACACGACAGATACAGTCTACCTGAGAAGTACGGATAGGGATAGACTGATAATAAGTACGAGTTTTGCAAACTGCGAAACAAATGGAATAGTGTATCTAGTTACTTGTAATAAATGTGACTCATTCTATATCGGAAAATCAGAGAGAAATTTAAAAAGTAGAATGTATGAGCATTATTATGACATTATGAATAACTGCAAAAATAATTCACTATATAGGCATACCTTACAATGCCAAGATGGCAAGTTTTTCTTCTATGTTTTGGAAGTGGTACACAAGGATATTAGGGGTGGCCCATGGGAAGCTAGACTTGAGTACAAAGAATTGTATTGGCAATAGGACTCCTGGTGTCAATGACTCAAGTTTCTTTAAAACCAGTCTTAAAATTAAGGTCAGCAAAATTATAATGTTTTATAATGTGTTTGCTTAGATATATAGTGCAATATACGTATGTATTTTATAATATTTAATGTAGATGTGTATTTATAATGTGTGACAAGTTTTAACACTTTTATGAAGTTCATAATGAGAATGTTACATTTTTAATAAGGAATTTATCTGTGCTGTCACTGTGTTGTCTGTGTAAAAAGTTTTAGTATTTAGCCACTAGATGGTGCTAGTAGATCATTTCAGGTAAAGTTGCATTAAGGTAGTTGTTTTAGTGTAAATGTATTAGAACACCATTTTATCAAATACATGTATTTATTACAGGCATCTACCAAGGATATTTGATGTTAACTAGGTACTTATTCATTTACTTAACTATTTTCTTATTTAATGTACATTTTAGCCTTTTAAAACAGATTATAACTTTTTATATGAGTGTTTTACAAGTATAAGGAGGATACTTAATGCCCAGCCAATGAAAATGATTTAGTAAATAATTAGTATTTAAACAGTATTTTACTTAGCATGCATTTTCCATCTGAAGAAGTCTGTTTGCAGATGAAAACGCTGTTCATTACTCTGTTAATGTGTATTTACTGTGGCCGAAGGGGTATTTTTAAGTTTTTATTTTATATGAAGTGGAGTGATTATTAAACATTTTTACTGCATCCAGAGGTGTTTATGGGCTTTTTCCAAGTGCTTAGAGACTTTTGAATACTGTTGTGGTTATATAAGCACTGTAGCCCATTTTTGCTTCCTTTTTCAGTTCATAATCATGATGTTCGATTTCTCATTGATGAAATTAAAATTTTAGACACTTCTTTTGGTAGTGAACAGAGATTTTGCAACAATGGCAAGATTTGTTTTGGACATTCATAGTTTATTAGGTAAATGGAAATGTTTTAAACATTCTTTAAAAATTATAGGTATTCAATACTATGGCTTTAGGGAGATAAGAATATTTAGGTCAGATATTTCCTTTTCCAAAGTGTAAGGAAAAGTTTTACCGGTACTATACAAGAGGAAGATGAGTTGGGGTTAATTGATCTATTTTTTGTTGTCCGTTAACTTATATTGGACTCTTACTAATTTTGTTCTGCTCAGAAGGACTTGCTAAGTTATATCATGGAACAAGTACAAACTTAAATGAGAAAGTTCATTTACTGCTAAAAGAAGGAGAACATCACATTATATTATAAATTAATATGTAGACAGAATTTTTCACTGGAAACTGACTTGTTCTTCTTAATCAGGATTCAGAAAATTGTGGCACACATCCATTATGGATGCATTTCATTATGACAGACCCTGAGATGTACTTGCTTCCTCAATTTTAAACAGTATTAGGAAAACAGGAGAATATTGCCAGAAACTATTGCCTGTTAAAGGTTTAATGAAATACAAAATCCAGCAACTGCTAAGTAATGTTTGTAGGGAAGAAGAAACACTTTCCATTTTTTGAAATGTCATAGAATAAAGTTTTTTTGGGCTATATTTTTGAAAAATTATAAAATACTTTTTTTCCTATTTTTGAAAAATTATAAAATGCATTTTCCTCTTACTTTATAAATTATTATGTACGATATTATGAGAAAGTTCTTCCATTTGATACAAATGAAGATGATATATTATTTTTTGAGGTTTTGTGATATATTTGGTCAATATGGTGTGAGGAATTTTATTTAGCAAACCTTGTGGGCTGTTTTTTTGATTTTGAGAAAATTATATAAGTGGTTGTGGGAAAAGGGTTGGTGAATATTCACATTTTGTTTCAAATATAATTTAATTAAATCTTATGTTCTGTTTTATGAAGTTTTCCTTTATGTCTCCCAGAGGCTGCCCTGTCTCTGGAACAGACTTCCCATATATGTCAAACAGAGCACCTCACTGACCCTCTTCAAGTGCAACCTTGATAAGTGGATGGGAAAACACAAATTTGTCCCAGGGGTTCCACCTGTGTCCCTCACTGGCAGGGGCAACAGGTGCTGATTAAGGTTTATTTTTGGGGATAAACTCCCGGCTAGGCTTGCAAGGGCCCCAGGGCCATTAGCCTAGCAACCTTCTATGATCCTATAATCCTGTTCCTACACTGAATATATAATTGACTGTTTGTATGATGTATATTTCATATATCTATTTCACTCTCTGATGTTATAATACAAGTAACTTTCACTTTTCGATAGGTGCCATGGGATCTTTCACATCCACCTCAGCTACCACCCGCTTAAGCAGATTGAACTTTGGTTTAGTATCTCAACTAAAGGACAACACACTCTAGAGTGCAGCACCCTCTAATGCTGCACTGCGGTGCTCACAATTTGATTATCTCGAATGGGGATAGAACCCACAGCCTTCTGGCCTTCTACTAACAAAGGTGAATATGCTACCAGTTGAGCCACTGACACAGCAGTTATCTTCATAGACATTTGCCATATACATCAGGAGTAAGGATTATGGATTACAAAATTGTGAGGTATAGAACAGAATATATTATAAGTATATGTAGCTGGACTCGGATTCTTAATGTGAATGTGTGAATAATTTTGCAAATGAAGTGGATAAACAGTAGTTAAAAGGCAAACAGGAAGAGGTTGTATCTGGGTGGTGCCTAAGAAAGAACATACTCATGTCATGCATCTTTTAACAAGAAACAAAACAAATGGTAGAACAAACTTAGAACTTTGAAAAGCGTAAAAGAAACCAATAAAAACAAACGGAGCAAATGTCAGTAGAAAAACAATTTACTATAAGCGCTTTTGGTAAAACCAGTGCTTCACCTTCTTCAGATACAAAATGTTAAATCAATTAAGAACATTTAAATAGTCTTCAGCATAGCAGTTATTAATTAACAATTAACAAAGCATCCAATTACTTAATTCAGCTGCTAAACAACCATAAAAATTAAAGGTACAATCCACATACATACATTATCCAAAGCCTAATAGTAAAAAACCAATAGTGAAAACCTTTTCTAAGGGCTTCAACTCACATATCAAAATGGCTTTTTACAATCAAAATGAAAAAACAAAAGACATGTATGAAAAATAAATATGTGCAACATTATGCATTCAAATTCATTCTAAAAAGAAAAATAATGTAAATGCATTTGATAAAACTGATGAATAAAAACAAAAAAGAAATTATTTAAACCTTTCAACGTCTTAACGATAATAATTTAAGTACACATTTAATTGATATTTGTTCGTTAAGACCAGGGGGTATATAGGCAGTTGTCCTAATCTGCCAATCTAGCTCATCTGTTTCCAAAAGAAGTTGCCAAGGGCCACCTCTTGGATCAGTGCGTCTGCAATGTAAGACTACAAATCTAAAACAGTGGTCTGAATCTTCGAGTATGTGTTTTGCCAAAGCGTTATTTGTATCTTTTTTACTTATGGCATAAACATGCTCGTAGACCCGCTGTTTTAATTTTCTTTCGGTCTTACCTATATAAAAAGCAGTGCACCAATCACATGTGGCAGCATAGATCACGCCTTTAGACTCACAATTGAATCTTCCCCTAATAAAATATTGTTTGTCATTAATCATGACCTCTTTAGTCACTTGAATATTTTTACATTGAGCACATGCCCCACACTTTGACATACCATTAGGGCCTGGCCCTTGCAATTTCTTTCTTTTTTGAAGTAAAGCTTTAAGGCTTAAATTCCTTCTATAGGTGATCTTTGGCTGCATACCCAATTTCCCACTCAGGGTTAAATCCTCAGTAACTGCCCCCCAATTTTTGTTCAATATCTGCCTAATATAAGCATGGTCCACTGAGAATGTACATAAAAATTGCATTTGCATTTGCATTGCAGCAGCCAGGTCAAATTCGTACTAACCTGGCTCCACTTAATCTCAATGCAGCTGCTGAACAAAATAAATCTGAAACGAGTCATCTTTTAAATGATGCAAATCCAAGTAGGCTAAAGATCACCTATAGAAGGAATTTAAGCCTTAAAGCTTTACTTCAAAAAAGAAAGAAATTGCAAGGGCCAGGCCCTAATGGTATGTCAAAGTGTGGGGCATGTGCTCAATGTAAAAACATTCAAGTAACTAAAGAGGTCATGATTAATGACAAACGATATTTTATTAGGGGGAGATTCAATTGAGTCTAAAGGCGTGATCTATGCTGCCACATGTGATCGGTGCACCGCTTTTTATATAGGTAAGACCGAAAGAAAATCAAAACAGCGGGTCTACGAGCATGTTTATGCCATAAGTAAAAAAGATACAAATAACGCTTTGGCAAAACACATACTCGAAGATTCAGACCACTGTTTTAGATTTGTAGTCTTACATTGCAGATGCCCTGATCTAAGAGGTAGCCCTTGGCAACTTCTTTTGGAAACAGATGAGCTAGATTGGCAGATTAGGACAACTGCCTATATACCCCCTGGTCTTAACGAACAAATATCAATTAAATGTGTACTTAAATTATTATCGTTAAGATGTTGAAAGGTTTAAATAATTTCTTTTTTGTTTTTATTCATCATTTTTATCAAATGCATTTACATTATTCTTCTTTTTAGAATGAATTTGAATAGATAATGTTGCACATATTTATTTTTCATACATGTCTTTTGTTTTTTAATTTTGATTGTAAAAAGCCATTTTGATATGTGAGTTGAAGCCCTTAGAAAAGGTTTTCATTATTGGTTTTTTACTATTAGGCTTTGGATAATGTATGTATGTGGATTGTACCTTTAATTTTAATGGTTGTTTAGCAGCTGAATTAAGTAATTGGATGCTTTGTTAATTAATAACTGCTATGCTGAAGACTATTTAAATGTTCTTAATTGATTTAACATTTTGTATCTGAAGAAGGTGAAGCATTGGTTTTACCGAAAGCGCTTATAGTAAATTGTTTTTCTACTGACATTTGCTCCGTTTTCTGTAAATTTTACTTTTTATTGGTTTCTTTTATGCTTTTCAAAAATCTTTTAACAAGATATAGAGAAGGGGATAAGTAACAGGGATTATACAATATGCATACTTACTGTGACATTCCCACTCTGGGTCAGTAATCAAGAAGCCTGAATCCTCACCATTTACAATCGAGAGGGACATTCACTTGGAATACAATTGGATACACTATTTCCAGATGCAGACCTCTCTGCATCAAGCAGTTTCCCTTAAGAGGACACAGAGAACACAGTCAGCCCAGAATCTGGATTTCTTATATCTGTCTCCCTCCAGGGTCCCAATACGGCTCCCCACTAGCACAGCTATAGGGTTAAGTCCTTAGCTGAGTGTCTAAGCCAAGTCCACAGCACCCTGTCTGTGAAACCAGTACTTTGTGTCCTTGCTCCGAGTAGCTGACTCACACACTGTGATATTTGATTTCACACATACACACATACCTGGCAAAGGTTGGCACAGATGTACCCACTGTGGCCCTTCTGCCCAGACTATAAGGTAGTTATCACTGCCAACAGACACTACAAAGCCAGCTACCTAGGGCTCTCACAAGGGTACCCAATTATACCGAGTGAAATGAATATGTTGACCAAACAGCCAGGCTTCAGGAGTGGACACAGAGTCACCAATAGATACAAGTACTCTCAAAGGTTAAAATATTCTCTAAAGGACCAGCCACAATAAAAACTTTAAATACATGTAATAATAAATAATAAAAGTACATGAAAATATGAAATATCTATTAACCGTAAACACCAGAGTTTTAATTGGAGGAAATGCTAAAAATAACACAGCTGGAAAGATTCACATAGTTACAGAAAAACAATAGTTAACTATTCTCACTATATTTTCATGACTTCTTCTTCTTTTGGCTGCTCCCATTAGGGGTCGCCACAGCGGATCAACTGTTTCAATTTCTTCCTGTCCTCTGCATCTTGCTCTGTCACACCAACCACCTGCATGTCCTCTCACACCACATCCATAGACCTTATCTTAGGCCTTCCTCTTTTCCTTTTACCTGGCAGCTTCATCCTTAGGATCTTTTTCCCAATATACTCTGCATCCCTCCTCAGCACATGTCCAAACCAACGTAATCTTGCCTCTCTGGCTTTGTCTCCAAACCTTCCAACCTGGGCTGACCCTCTAATATACTTATTCATAATCCTGTCCATCCTCGTTACACCCAGTGCAAATCTTAACATCTTCAACTCTGACACGTCAAGTTCTGACTCCTGCCTTTTTGTCAATGCCACTGTCTCCAACCCATATAACATAACTGGCCTCACTACCCTCTTGTAGACCTTCCCTTTCACTCTTACTGGTACTCGTCTGTCACAAATCATTCCAGACAGTCTTCTCCACCCACTCCATCCTGCCTGTACTCTCTTTTTCACCTCTCTTCCACACTCACCATTACTCTGAACTGTTGATCCCAAGTATTTAAACTCATCCATCTTCACCACCTCTACTCCCTGCATCTTCACCATTCTTCTGTCATCCCTCTCATTCACACACATATATTCAGTCTTAGTCCTGCTGACCTTCATTCCTCTTCTCTCTAGAGCATATCTCCACCTCTCCAGGGTCGTCTCCACCTGTTCCCTACTCTCACTACAGATCACAATGTCATCTGCAAACATCATAGTCCACGGGGATTCCTGTCTGATCTCGTCTGTCAACCTGTCCATCACCATTGCAAATAAGAAAGGGCTCAGAGCTGATCCTTGATGTAATCCCACCTCCACCTTAAACGTATCCGTCACTCCCACCGCAGACCTCACCACTGTCACACTACCCTCGTACATATCCTGTACCACTCTTACATACTTCTCTGACTCTCCCGATTTCCTCATACAATACCACAACTCCTCTCTAGGCACCCTGCCATATGCTTTCTCCAAGTCTACAAAGACACAATGCAACTCCTTCTGACCTTCTCTGTACTTCTCCATCAACATTCTCAGAGCAAACATCGCATCTGTAGTGCTGTTTCCTGGCATGAAACCATAATGCTGATCACTAATCATCACCTCCCTTCTTAACTTAGCTTCCACTACTCTTTCTCATAACTTCATGCTGTGACTGATCAATTTAATACCTCTGTAGTTACTACAGCTCTGCACATCACCCTTATTCTTAAAAATCGGTACCAAAACACTTTTTCTCCATTCCTCAGGCATCCTCTCACTTTCCAAGATTTCATTAAACAATCTAGTTAAAAACTCCACTGCCATTTCACCTAAACACCTCCATGCTTCCACAGGTATGTCATCTGGACCAATAGCCTTTCCATTCTTCATCCTCTTCATAGCTATCCTTACTTCCTCCTTGCTAATCCACTGCACTTCATGATTCACTATCCGCACATCATCCAACCTTCTCTTCCTCTCATTCTCTTCATTCATCAGCCCCTCAAAGTACTCTTTCCATCTGCTCAACACACTCTCCTCACTTGTGAGTATGTTTCCCTCATTATCCTTTATCACCTTTACCTGCTGCACATCTTTACTAGCTCAGTCCCTCTGCTTAGCCAATTGGTACAGGTCCTTTTCTCCCTCCTTAGTGTCCAACCTTTCATACAACTCTTCATATGCCATATCCTTAGCCTTTGCCACCTCTCTCTTTGCCATGCACTTCATCTCCTTATACTCATCTACTTTCTTCATCTGTCTGACAATCCCACTTCTTCACCAACCTCTTTCTCTGTATACTCTCCTGTACTTCTTCATTCCACCACCAGGTCTCCTTGTCCTCCTTCCTCTTTCCAAATGTCACACCAAGCACCTTTCTAGCCATCTCTCTTACTGGCTCTGCTGTAGTTATCCAGCTATTCAGTAACTCTTCACTGCCACCCAGTCCCTGTCTTAACTCTTCCCTGAACTCCACCTCACAATTACCCTTTTTCAATTTCCACCATTTGATCCTTGGTGCTGCCCTCACACTCATCCTCCTCTTCTTGATCACCAGTGTCATCCTACAAAGCTGCCTAACTACACTTTCCCTTGCCACCACTTTACAGTCTCCAATCTCCTTCAAACTGGCCCTCCTCCATAAGATATAATCCACCTGTGTGCATCTTCCTCCACTCTTGTATGTCACACTATGCTCCTCCTTCTTGTTAAAATACATATTCATCACAGCCATGTCCACCCTTTTCGCAAAATCCACTACAATCTGACCTTCTGCATTCATTTGCTTAACACCATACCTACCCATCACTTCCTCATCCCCTCTGTTCCCTACACCAACATGCCCATTGAAATCTGCTCCAATCACCAGTCTCTCACTATATTTTCATGACTGATCTAGACAATTATTGTTCCTACTTACTTCGAGCATAGCAAGATGAAGTAATTGAGGGATCTTTCTATGTCAGGTTCCAAGAAACAGACTGCACTTCTCCTGGCATAGCTGGCGATGCCTCACATAGTACAGTTTTGTACCTACCATAAATGTAGATGTCCGATAGATATGCAACTGCAGTCATAACATATGGGTTGTCCTGCCTCAGGCAGCCCTCGGTCAGCCGGATTCCAAAGTCTGGGTCCGACGTCGGCTGATGTCGCATTTCTCTCCAACGTTAGAGCGGCTGGAGTACATAAGCATCAGCCGACGCCATCTTCTTCAGTGTTTCTTGCCCCAGATGCCAGGTGCCCTCCAAGGAAGGCTGTAATCAAATTGGAAGACAAAAACAGGTTTCCAGACAAATAAATAAGCAATAAACAGATACACCATAACAGATATCCCCAGCTAAGGATAACAGGGAGAGGAGTGGACCCAAGGCATAGAGGGGAAGGAGGGAGGGAAAACCCGACTGCAGTTGCATATCTATCGGACATCTACATTTATGGTAGGTACAAAACTGTACTATGTCCTTCAAGAATGCAACTGCAGTCATAACATATGGGTTGAGTACCATAGCTTAGCTGGGGGAGGTGGTATGCTCTATGAAAAGGATGGTGTAGCTAGCAATCCCTGCAGGACTGCTGAAGCAAAGCCTGCTCTGGATCTGGAAAATAAAGGGAGGTTGTAGTGTTTGGAAAATGTATGCACGGAGCTCCATGTAGCAGCTTCTAGAATGTCTTTTGTAGGCACCCCTCTTAAGAATGCTGTAGAGGTGGCTGTAGCTCTGGTGGAGTGTGGTCTGACATTGGCTGGCACACTCTTTCCATGGAAGGAATAACAGAATCTGATGCAATGTCCAATCCATTTTGAAATAGTCTGTTTGGAAATTGCTTTTCCTTGTACTCCAGGGGCGTAAGCTACAAAAAGCTGATCAGACTTCCTACTGGTCTTGGTTCTGTCCAGGTAGTAGCGAAGTTGTCTGTGAATGTCCAAGGTATGCAACAGTCTTTCCCCTTTGTTCTCAGGATTGGGAAATAAAGTAGGCAGGTGAATTGCTTGATTTAAAGAAATCCTAGATACCACTTTTGGCAGAAAAGTAGGGTTGGTTCGTAAGGAGACCCTGTCTCTGTGAAAAGTTATGAACGGTGGTATTGCCATTAGGGCCTGTAATTCCGAAACCCTTCTTGCTGAGGTAATTGCCAACAGGAAAGCTGTCTTCCATGAGAGAAATTGTAAGTCCACAGAAGCTGCTGGCTCAAAGGGAGGTAGAGTCAGTTTTTCTAGGACAAAGTTGAGGTCCCAAGTTGGTGCTGGTGCCTTTCTTGGGGGCTTTATATTCTTGATTCCCCTAAGGAATTGCCTTAACAAAGGATGTGAAAACACAGGTGGATCAGTGTTGTATCTAGCTGAAATAGCTGAAGCATGTATTTTTATGGAAGAATATGAGAGTCCATTCTGTAGCATATCTGCCAAATATTCCAGAATGAGTGGAATGTTCAATAATGATGCATCATGACCCTTGCTGGTATTCCAAATGCTGAATCTCTTCCATTTGGCTGAGTAAACCTTTCTGGTGGATGGTCTCCGGGCTTCTGTTAGTATCCGCTGAACTTCCTTGGAGAGAGATAGATTGAGGTTATTCATGGGATCTCCCAAGCTGTTAGCTGTAGCGCCTGGATGTTGGGATGAACTGTCTTGAAGTTGTGTTGAGTCAAAAGTTGGGGCCATTGGGGAAGGGCCCACTTTTTGTTGTGACATATGCTCCGTAGTAGTGGGTACCAGTGTTGTCTTGGCCAGTCTGGAGCTATTAGGATCCCCTTGGGCTGCTCTGCTTTGATCTTTAGTAATACTGTGGTCATCAGTGGCAGAGGTGGGAATGCATAGATTTTTAGGAAGTTCCAGTTGAATGAGAGAGCATCTATTTTCCATGCTTGTGGATGATATGTCCTTGAACAGAACTTTTGTAGATGATGATTGAGGTGGGAGGCAAATAGGTCTACTTCTGGCCTGCCCCATGTTGAGGTGAGTCGTATGAAGATTTCTGGATGTAACCTCCATTCGTGGGGGTCTAGGAAATTCCTGCTTAGACTGTCCACCGGCACATTGTCTTTGCCTGGAACAAACTTGGATTGCAACTGTATGTTTAGGCTCAGTGATTTTTCCCAAAGATTCATTGTCAGTCTGCAAAGGGGGTAAGAATGGGTGCCCCCCTGCTTGTTTATGTACCACATCACAGTGGTGTTGTCTGTCCGTATTAGCAGGTGGCCTTGTTGAAGTTGTTGTCCAAAGGCCTCAATGGCATGCATTACTGCCAGCATTTCTTTTTGGTTGATATGCAGATGTGTTTCCTTTGGAGACCATTGTCCTTGAATACATCTGCCCTCCATGTGCACCCCCCATCCAAGGTCTGAGGCATCTGTGGTCATGGTCTGTGTTATCTGAGGTTTTTTGAATGACATACCTGTGTTTGACTGGCTTACCGAGGCCCACCACAGAAATTCCTTTTGAAGGCATGGAATGAGCGGTATGGTTGCCTCTAGGTTGTTGCTGTGTTGAGACCATAAGCTTTTTAGGTACCATTGAAGCTTTCTCATGTGTAGTCTTGCTAGTGGAACCAGGAGAATGCAGGATGCCATGTAACCCAGGGCCTGTAAGAATCTCCTTGCAGTCATCTGGGTGAGCTTTGCTAAACCTTTGAAGTAATGAGTTAACTTCTTTTGCTTGTCTTCTGTCAGGTAAGCCATTTGAGAGGCTGTGTCTAGTTTGGCTCCTAAGAAGGTTATTTGCTGGGATGGCTGAAGTCTTGAACTTTGGAAGTTGACTGTGTATCCCAGAGCCTGTAGCAATTGTATGACATAATTCAAGTTTTTTGTCAAAATCAGTTTGTTGTCCGCTTGTATGAGGCAGTCGTCCAGGTACGGGTAAATTTGAATCCCCTGGAGCCTGCAATGAGCAATTACTGAAGCCAGGCATTTCGTGAATACTCTGGGTGCAGTAGATAAGCCAAATGCAAATGCTGAGAATTGATAATGCTCTGGCCCTGCAAGAAATCTGAGGTATCTTCTGCAGCTGTGTCTGATAGGGACATGCAGGTATGCCTCCTTGAGGTCCAGAGTAATCAGCCAAGACCCCTTGCCCAGCATGGGAAGGAGTTGCTGTAGAGTCAGCATTTTGAACTTTGGTACTATGAGAAAAGTGTATAATGCAGACAAATCCAGTATTGGTCTCCATTGAGTTTCTTTTCTTGGAACAAGGAACAGTCTTGAATAAAACCCCTGGCCTTGTTCTTGTTGTGGAACTTTTTCTATTGCTTTGATCTGAGCAAGCAGAGAAATTTGCTTGATAGCCTCTGCCCTCTGGTTTTGTGGTAGGTTTGGCATGCCTTGTTTTATTGGCAAGGTATGAAAATGGAACCTGTAACCATGGTCTATAATGTCCAAAATCCATTTGTCCTTTGTCAGTCTGTGCCAATTGTCTGAAAACAGAGATAATTTTCTGCCCAAAGGAGCTTCTGCTTGCTCCTTGGTCAGCGGAACTAGAGGAAAGTCATTGAGATTGTCCCTGTGGGGCAAGAGAAACCCCTGTGTCACTTCTTTGGTTTGCTGGTTGCCATTGTCGTCCCCTGTAGGAACCTCTGTATTGTCCTCTTCCTCGGGCACGCCTGTTTTTGCCCCTTTGAAATCTGTCAGGATTAGGAAAGGACCAGTTTTTAGAAGGCCAATTCCTGCTGAATCTTGGTGGCTGAACCTGGAGGAAATCTTTGACTGTCTGAACTGACTTGGCTTTTTCCTCAATGGACTTTAACACATCTTTAGCATTAGCACCAAAAAGCTTGTTCTTTTCCAAGGGTGCATCAAGAAGTTTTGCCTTAACATGATCTGGTAAAGGTTGTTCTTTTAACCATGCATGTCTACGAATGACCGCCCCTGTCATAGCTGCCCTACATGAAGCTTCCAATGCATCATATCCAGACTGAAGAAAGTGATTGCTAACTTGCTGAGAATTATGTACAGCCTCCTGCAAAGACTTCCTATCTAAAGGTTCAGGAGAGGCCAAAGTTTTCTGTAAATAATCTAACAGGTAATCCTGATATTGAAACATATGAAAGAGACAATTGAGAGCTCTCATAGATAAAGTAGTGGAGGTGTAAACCTTCTCCCCCCCCCCCATCTCTCTAATGACCTAGCTTCCCTGTTGGAAGGCAAGGGATTTTTGGAGGTGGTAGCTGAAACCCCTTTCGGTCCCTGTGATATTGTTTCTAAATCAACATGGGCCCTAAAGAAATGAGAATGGGTTTCTGGAACCCTATAGTATCTGTCAGGCTTGACAGGAGCAGGAGGAAGAGTATCAGGGGTAACACTGGAGTCAGAGTATAAATCATCCAAAACATCAAGCACAGGAGGTATAGCTAAGGGTCTGTGTTGGGGCTTTTTAAGGAAGGTTCGAAGGCGCTTTCTGGAATCAGAATATTCTTGGCCTTGCCACTTAAAATGTTCCCTCATGGAATGCAGAACTTCCCCAAAAGAAATATCGTCAGGAGGAGAGGCCGAGGGGATGGAGTCCTCTGCATCTGAGTCCTCATAGGTCTGGAAGGGCTCTTCCTGGCTTTCAGAGAGAACAGAGTCCTCAGACTCTTCATCTGAAGGGAGAGAGTCAGAGAGTTCAACCCTGGGCCTCTTATCAGGAGGAGGCTGGGATCCTCTCTCAGGATGGGCCTGGGAACCTCTGATCATGGAAATTAAGTCTGCGGCCATAGTCATGATTTGTGTTTCAGGAGTAGGCAGAGGTAGGGCTTTAGCAATAAGGTGCTTGGACTTGCTGGCTGCCTTAGCACGTGTGTAGGCCTTGATAGACATGGACATGGGAGACCTAGCAGCTCCACGTGCAGGAGTGACCTTATCAACAGCAATGGTCTCGGGTATTTCCTCGCTTTCAGTATCAGGAGGAAAAACAATAACTGGCGTCGGTGAGGTCTCCGGTATCGGTAATGCGGTGTCTTCGGTTCGGAGTGGTGAAATAACCACCTCAGAGGGAACCGGGGCACTCGTGGTTGGTTTTGGCGTGGTGTCGGTGGAAGACGCGGGCCGAGGATGTCGGTCCCGGTCTTTTCGTTTC
Organism: Protopterus annectens; assembly: GCF_019279795.1. Classification (NCBI taxonomy): domain Eukaryota; kingdom Metazoa; phylum Chordata; order Ceratodontiformes; family Protopteridae; genus Protopterus; species Protopterus annectens. Next base: position 16,101,681 of record NC_056743.1, read on the forward strand.
TTAGGAGTCTGCGATGTCGGTAGTTCCGACGGCATTGTATAATCGAATTTTTCGCCGAAAAAGTCTTCAGCAAACTCCGCCCGGTGCCTGAGAGTGCGCTTATTGAAGCGAGCACAGGCGGCACAGGCCGAGACATCGTGGTCTGGGCCAAGGCAAGGAAGGCAGTAAGAGTGGAAATCCTTATGAGGTATTTGTTTACCACAAGACAAACAATTATTTACTTTTTCAGTAATTTCTGACATCGGCTGAGGCAAGAAAAGGTCCCCAATGGGGTACTTAGCTTTCTTGATGACTTCGGTTTCGAAGAATACAGGAGCTGACCGACCGGCACTTGCAAACTGCTTCTGCTTCGGGCACCGCGCGGCAAGAAAGACTGAAGAAGATGGTGTCGGCTGATGCTTATGTACTCCAGCCGCTCTGACGTCGGAGAGAAATGCGACATCAGCCGACGTCGGACCCAGACTTTGGAATCCAGCCGACCAAGGGCTGCCTGAGGCAGGACAACCCATATGTTATGACTGCAGTTGCATTCCTGAAGGACATCATCACATCATTCCCCCTTTGAAAGTTAATTTTTCAAGTGAACCTTGGAAAATATTGCTTGAGAGGAATGAGCTATCTGGGAATACATTAACCCATACGCCGTCTTGGGAGCCCATCTGCATTAACATTTCTAACCTCACTACAGTGCTGCACTGTCATATCAGGTGCCTGCAACCTTAGGCTCCACCACAATAACTTAGCATTTTGCTGGCCGGCTCGTTGTAGCCATAGATCTCCATCAGACTCCTGCTACCTCCTACTGCAAATACTTAGCACCAAGGCCTCCCTATCATGGTAAGGTTTCATCATGTTAACAAGGTACAGTTTGGGCCCCTGTCTCTTGCCTAGCAGTTCTTCCACGTAATTAACATCACTGACCTTTCTTACCACTCTGAAGGGTCCCTCCTAAGCTAAATGCATCCTATTGTGTCTGACAGGAATAAGAACCATCACCTGCTATCCCAACAGCATACTCTCACGCTGGAGCATTCCTGTCATACCAGGCTTTATCCTACTAGATTCTCCTGGGTCAAGCCCATGAGCACCCTACGCCTTGTCCTGAGGTTTAGGATATACACCACAACAGACTCCTTGTGGGATTCATAATCACCCTCTCACTCATCATTAATCAGATCTAAAGGCCCCCTCACCCTATGCCCATACAGCAACTCAAAGGGTGAAAAACCTGTGGATTCCTGGGGTACCTCTCTGTAAGCAAACAGCAGATGGGGCAAATATTTGTCCCACTCTCTCTTGATCTGGTCTGCAAATGCCTGTAGCATGGTCTTTAGTGCAGAGTTTAACCTCACCACAAGACCATTAGTCTGGGAATGGTAGGGGGTGGTACTAGGTGTTTCACCCCACAGAACGTCCACAGACAACCCAGCAGAAATTGGCACCTCTGTCAGTCAGTATTTCTCTCAAGTAAACCTACCCTACTGAAAATCTCTAACAAAGCATTTGCCATCTTCTCTGCCTCAATGGAGGACACAGCTACCGCCTCAGGGTATCTAGTAGCATAATCTACTAACACCGGGATATACTTCCTTCCTGTGGAACTTGTGGTGCTCAGAGGCCCAACAATATCCACAGCTACCCTCCTGCCTTGCCTACTTTTTGGCACTGCTCACAGGCCCTGCAGTAGCCTGTTACATCCCTTGCAATCCAAGGTCAATAAATGTTCTGCATAATAAGCCTCTTGGTATACTTTATGCCCATATGACCTGCAAAAGGAATGTTATGGGCTATGGTTGGATGTGCCAGACAGTAGGCTCTATGCACTACTAAATGTTGTATTACCTCACTCTCTAGCCCTCCCTCAGGGGTTCACTCTTTATACAGTAACTCTTTGTTCCAGTATTCAGATTCCCCTTTCTTGGAGAATCAGGAGCCTCCTTAGCTACCTCCCTCAAGCCTTGTAATGCAGGGTCTGAGAACTGAGCCTGTCTCAGCTCTACTTTTGTGACTCTTCCCAGCTCCCCTTCCACAGGAAGTCTGGTATCCTCTGACAGTGGTGCCTCATTGTCAGCCTGGGTATTACCACTCACCTCTGCCCTTGCAGTCACTTTGTCCAAAAGAACATCATTACCTACCACCAGCTGTGGCTCACCTTCAGGCTCACTGCTACAGGGTAGCTCCCTCCATGAAATGGCCACCTCACCAGCCCTAGCTTCAGGTGTGGTGTCTCTCTGGGTCTTCCCCAGCCTACCATACCTACTTGCCTGACTCCAAGCCTGACCAAGTGTAACTGCATGCACACAAGGTACTGCATTATCAAAATCACTCTCTATCAAGACAGCTGAAGGGATATCCTCAAACACATCCACTTGCTTCCTTTTCCACCCTCCTAGTCAAAGTGAACCCTGGCTAAAAACATTTGGAATGGGGTGCCTCCTAAAGCTCTGACTGGAGTGGACTTCCCAAGCAAGTACTGTTCCTCTTTAACCACTGCAGGATTCACAATAGTTATGTCAGAGGCTGTCTCTCTCTTAGCAGTGGCCTGTTTTCCCTACACTAAGGATATAACCTCTTGTGATAGTTTGGTAACCCTGTTGTCTCCAGGCAACTTACTACTGGCATACTGTTATTCCCACTTCCTGACTTTCCCACTTTTTGTTCCCCACCTTGCCAATGTGGACATCTGTATGATACATGGCCCCACTGGTTACATCTAAAACATTTAACACTTGATCCTGGCCATGTACCTGAACTAGTGGCTTCCCCTGTTACTGGTCGACTCTGCTGAGGTGGTTTAGGCTGCCCACCATGGGTTCCCTTATATCTGTGTGCAGCACTGGGTATCCCTTTTCTGTGCAGTGATGCCCTGCTTGCTAAGTAGAGATCCCCCCTTTTCCCCAGCTCATCTACAGAGTTCCAATGTCGGTCTGCCAACCAGATTCTTATGTCCTCAGGCAAAGTGCTGAGGGCTTGTTACCTCACCAAAAGGTCTGCCAGCCCTTCAAAAGTGGTGACCTGACACCCACTCTCCCACCTATGAAAATAAGTGCTTAACCCAGCAATATAATCACACAGACTTTCATTTCCCTTGCGTCTATGCTCATGAAACTTTTTTTCTGTAAGTTTCAGGTGTTAAAACATTCAAGTAAACTTTTTTTACTTTTTCATAGTTTAAACAATCACTATCAGACAATTTAGAAACAGCAGTTACAGCTTTACCATGGAGTAAGGGGGTCAGGAACCGTACCCAGAGGCCCTTGGTCAACATTATACTGTTTACATACTCTTTCAAATATATAAATAAAACCATCAAAATTATCGTCTGTAAATTGTGAAAGAAATTTACTGACCTGACCCTGGCGAAGAGTCAGCATCATCTTCTCGTGTTGACATTGCTTCTCATTTTCTTAGGACTTCAAATGCCACAGTCTCTCTACTGATTCCATTTCCAAATATTTGGCCTCCAGTTCAATTATTTTTAATTCCACATGGGTTTTTAAGTCCTCTGAGGAAAACGTGAACTGTCCTGTTTCTGAGGGCTGCAAATTCCCATCACCAAACTGGTTATCTTCCTGGTTGCTGGTCTGAGCTGTGACTAAGGCTGAAATAATTTCCTCTTTAATAAGACTGGCATACACCAGTCCTTTGGCTTCACACCTTGGCCAAATGGTTCTTTGTCAGCTTGCCACAATCCTCTGCTGACATCTTTGCCTGGTTTCCCTGGCTAAACTAAAGAAACATAAATAAATAAAATAAATAAATAAATAATTAAAACTGTTGTGAAATGAAACTCTGAATCTTTACCTTATGGTTGCTGAGGGGACACACCTTTAGTGGCAACTGCCTACAAGTTACAGTAGCTCAATTAATAACCACACCACTGCTCACCAATATGTGATGTCCCCACTCTGGGTCGGTAATCAAGGAGTCTGAATCTTCACCACTGACACTGAAGAGGGACTTTCACTTGGAATATAAATGTATAAACTCAGTACTTCCAGATGCAGACCTCTCTGCATCAAGCACAATTTTGTTTAAGAGCACACAGAGAACATCTGTCTCCCTCCAAGGCCCCTGTAAGGCTCCCCACTAGCACAGCTATAGGGTTAAGTCCTCAGCTGAGTGTCCAAGCCAAGTCCTCCAGCACCCGTGCTGTGAAACCAGTGCTTCATGTCCCTGCTCCAAGTAGCTAACACACGCACACACAGTAAGACTTGATTCTCACACACCTGGGAAAGGCTGGCACAAATTTACCCACTGTGCCCTCTGGGCAGACTATAAGATAGTTATCACTGCCACCAGACACCTAAGGCTCTTGCAAGGGTACCCAATTATACCGAGTGAAATTAATATTAATACAAATGGTAATGTTAACCAAACAGCCAGGCTTCAGGAGTGGCCACAGTGTCACCAATAGATACAAGTTCTCTCAAAGGATAAAATGTTCTCTAAAGGACCAGTCACAATGAAAAGTTTAAATATATTTAATAATAAATAATAAAGAACATGAAGATACAAAATATCTATATACTGTAAACACCAGAGTTTCAGTCACAGGAAATATTAAAAATAAGACAGCTGGAAAGATCTACACAGTTACAGAAAAACAGTAATTAACTATTCTTACTAAATTTTCCTGACTATCTACAGAATTACTGTTCCTACTTACTTAATAGAGCAAGGCAAAATGAAGTAGGTGAGGGATCTTTCTAGGTCAGGTTCCAAAAAACAGACTGCCCTACTTCTTCTGGCATAGCTGGCAATACCTCACACTGTCACACTTACAGCCAATGCAGATGAATATCTAGGCTCATAATTTACAGTACATGCAGATAGATAGCTAAGATCTTACTGGATAAGTGTGGAGTTATTCCATGGGAGTGGTGCCCAGTATATGTTGAAATACAGAGAAAGCAGGAAGATTATCATGCTTATATCAAAGCAGTTACTTGTGAAAATTATTAGAAGGTAGGGTCAGTGGTGGTCTGGAATTAAAAATTCCCTTTAAGAATGCTCTACAGAGCTTTTGTGCAGCTAAGTACTAGGATACAAAACCTTGGTGATAGGAGTAAATTGCATACAAATGAACTTTTATGGAGGAGTAGCTGACTCCTTAATAAAAAAAAACAATGGCAAAAAATCAGTATTTTAGGAAATGGAGCTAAAAAAAGAATCACTGTGTTGTTTGGCAATACAGATTAAGCCATTTCCCCCTGTAAATTTTCCTGGTTGACAGTTTCTGGCAAGTTATAATTAATTGTATAACTTGGGATGGGAGAGTAGAGTCCCTGGCCATCAGAGGAAATGAAGAAACCAATCTGTTAACCATAATGACTAGAAGACCAGGTGAGTCCGGCTAGACAGGTGAGACAGCAATTGAGGATGCTGTGGAAGAAAAAAAAGGTATTTCTTTATAGATGAGGCCAAATCAAGGTAAACCAAATCTGGCATGGCCAGAATAGGGTTGCAAGAGTCACCTTGGCTTTTTGCAAAAATTTCAGAGTGAGTGGCAATGGGAGAAGGAGTAAAGGAGTCTGAAGGTATAGTCATGGGTGAATGTGTCTCTTGGGAAATATCCCTTCTGGGGGGGGAGGGGGTGGAAGAGGAAAAACTTGGGTTTGGTGGTGCAGAAAAGAGATCACAAGGTTTTCCCAATCTCCAAAATATTCTTAGAGTTACTGATTGGAGACACCATTCATATGGAAGCAAAATTTGCCTACACAACCTACCCAAAATTATGTTGGATGTCTCTAGGCTGTACATTGTTATCAGAAAGCGATGTGAGATTATGGCCTATTCCCTAAACAATATGGCTTCTCAGCAGAGTGGGTAGGATTGAGTTCCACCCTGCTTGTTTATGTATCATACCACAGCCATGTTGTCTAAGTGGACAGACACTGCACCTTGAGGAGGAGATATTGAAAGACTTTCAGCCCAAGAAAGACAGGTCTCATCTCCAAGACACTATTGTGCAATTTGGCCTTGCCTGTTTTCAAGTTCCTTGGACCATCATGTTCAAGGAATGCTCCCCACCCCCAACACAGCAAGGACTTGTCTGTGGTTAGACTGGCTGCTGGGATAGGCTTGAAGATGGCCTTTCTTAAGTGGTCCACTAGGACAAATGTTTCAAAGAATTCTTTGAGAGCTGTATGGGGTTCATCATGGGTTGTGTTTTATTTATTTATTTATTTTACATTTGTTGACCGGGCTAGTCTAGCTGGATATATGTCCATTTTCAGTAGAGGCCCGGGGAGAAAAGCTCCAATGGTTATGATAAGTTTAAACAAAGATATACAATACAAACAGAGAAAGAGGTTGTGATTACACTAAGTACACAAATACAATCGGAGCAAAAATCAAAAAATATAATGAACAGAATATCTTAAATAAAGGTTTTTTTTTTTTGCTATAGTTATACAGTATGCAAGGGATAACATATATCTATAAAGTTGTTATATCAGGTAGACCTTACAAGGGTAAGGGAGCAGAGGTAGTAAGAATTAAGGAAGAAGAATAGATTGAGAGGAAGTGGAAGAGTTAAGCTGGGTTGGTGCAGGAGCAAAGCCAGTGTTTGGTGAGATGAATTTTCAAGTGTTGCTTGATACACTGAAGTTTAGCATCCACTGAAAAGTTTGAACCACGTCCATTAACATGCACACAGAAGATTACATCAGGAGGAAACTAACCAGAGAAATATGTCACCATACCAATGTCTTTATTTAAGCATCCATAAAAATCAGTAGGACTTTATCAGAACCAACTAAATTGTACAGTCAAATAATTTAAAAGTAAGAAATAATACAAGAAATTCAATGATTCTAGGTGATCATGGCATGTTTGATAATATTAGGCAAAATGATGAAGTAAACATAGATTTTGGGGTGAACTGCAGGGATCCTTAAGAATCCCCCTTCTTGTCACTCTTCAAGATTTACAAGCCAACCACACCTACTGGGGTGGTGAGACAAGAATCAATACAACACTTCATTACCACAGGGACCGGACTGTGTTGCCCTGAATCATAATCATCAAAGCAAGGAAAGAAGAAGAGGAGGGGGGATTGGTAGAAATGAACAAACATGACAACAGACTGAATTTACAAGATTCAAAGAGTGTGATAGCATATTGTTTAGGCGTAGTGGTTTTAATATCTTCAAATATATTAGTCTAGACATCACCCCCAAGTTTTTTCTCTCTCTTTATTTGAAAAAAAAAATCACATTTGTCCCTAACAAATGTTTTACTTTGTTGACACCATACTAGAATTAAAGTAATTTAACAGGGAAATAAACTTTGCCTTAAAATGTAATGAAGGAAACACTTTGGAGAGTCAAAGCAAGCCTTACAAAAGCACCTCCATTCCTTCAATAAACCCTTTGATACAAGCTTTTGAAAAGGACTGCATTAAGGATTTACATGAACTTCAAAACAAGAAGAGTGGGTACTAAATGCAAAAATTTAAATAAGAACAAATTTGAATTGTTGTAAAGGCTGACTGGTGATAATGTCAGAAGTATGAAGCCAGACAGAGGAGTCGGTATCATTTTTGACTGTATTGATTATTCTAGTGTCCTGTTGGTATCTTACAGGACAAAAGTAACTACTTACCCATTTCAAAATTGAGATGCATACAGCTTTCAAGAAAATTAATTTGGAGCTCAATGAATGGTTAGTACAATGTGTGATATAGTTATCTCTATAGGATTTGTTTAGGAACCCTCACCCTCAGATTCCAACAATATTCAGGATCCCTAAGGTACATAAAACATATTAAAACAACTTTTCAACCTATAGTAGCTGACCAAGGTTTCAAAACATAACACTTTGCAGTTTATATTGATAGGTACCTAAATCTATGGTCTACAATGTGGAAAGGACTTCTGGAAATTTTAGGGCAGATTGAAAGATGAACTATGTGTTGGTGATACAAGGTTCCTTATGATCCATGTAGTGAATTTTACATGTATACTGCAGGATACTGATATAGGCCTTTTTTCATGAAGTTTTCTAAGACTTCAGTTCTGCATTGTTTAGACATTGTAAAAGACAATAAATGTTATTTATTTATTTATTTATTTAAAGGGGAGAATTAAAAGCAGGTGAAAGATGTGGTTATGGGGGCAGGTTGTGCTCCAATTTTTGCTAACTTAGTCATGTTTACTTGGGACAGAAAATATGGTCTCCAGAGTCTTACAGATTTTGTACAATTTACTTACAATACCTAGATGATTTTTTTATGGAACTAGGCAAAGGCTTTGGACAATTTTATTGGTTGTATATAAGACACCAGTTATTTTCTTTGATTTATAAACAATTTTAGTATGGATCATATTGACTTTTTAGATCCAAAACATAGTAAGGCAAATGTAAAGTTTATACTGCATATATTTAGAAAACCTAATGTAAAAAGCAAGGTGAGGCCGATGCCAATAAGGAGATGAAACAGATTCCAAACCAAAACTTGCAGGTACTAACCAACTCCAAAAAGCCACAGGAAAGATTCTGTAACCACCTTATTTTTCACGAACACTGCTTTATTGTTGACCTAGGTTTCGTCCTTACGAACTTCTTCAGAATACAGTCTATCATTCTACCTCACTCTTTTATACATTGCTGATTATTCAATAATCATTCAATTATTAACCTAATTTCCCGCCATACATTCTTAAAAGGGAAATGGCATTGTTTAAAACTTTGTCATTTAAATACAACACATATTAATACATCACTACCTCATGTGTACTTTAACTAAATAATTTGTACATTTATATACTTAAAATTAACTTACAAGGTATCCAAGTAATCAATTTGTAAATTATGTATATGCTTATTCTACCAAATATATACAAAAAATCATTATGAATAATGTATTGATCCTATGTATAATAATAATGTTCTATATATATACTATCATAAATATACTTAATTGGAACCTATATGTTGTTAAGTGTTCCTATATGGATATTATATGTACCATGAAGTCTCGGTATAAATTATGATAAAAATATATATATATATATATACTACTGGTGTATTTAGTTGTTATCAATTAACTTAACTATATTACAATGGAGTATATGATGTGCATATATCTTATTTAATAGAATTAATGTGTGTGTATTATTATATATATATATAGTATGCAACCTATTTATTATTAAATTCATAATATTATATATATCCATAATTTGTTCCAATAATTTGATCTTGTTGTATTATTTATTAATATGTTTAATGAAATGTAAATATAATACAATGTATATAGTTGGTATTGTATATCATGTATTATATATTCTATTTAATTTTAATACTGGCATTATAGTCATATATTCATTTATACCCGGAGGTATACATGAATTGAGTAATATTTGCCATTTTAGTTCTTCCATATCCAAGTGATATATAGTAGTCCTTCCTTGTAAGTCCTGTTTAATTTGAGTTACAACCATAAATTTAAAGGTATGATCTTTGTATTCCATATTGTGTCTTGCTAAAGCATTACTATTTTTCTGATGCTGGATATCTAATAAATGCTCTTTGATTCGTTATCTAAATTTTCTTTTCGTTTTTCCCACGTAAAAGGCCTTACATTGTTGACACAAGGCTATGTATACTATATTCATTGTTTGACAATTATAATGCCCATATATTTTTATATTACATTCATTAATCATAATATTAGTACCTGTTTCATAAATATAACTACATGTCCTACATGTTCCACATCTAAAATTTCCATTTCTTGCACTTATATATTTTCCAGTATTTCTTTTGTTTTCTAATATGTTTTTAAAGGAAGGACTCTTCTTATATACAAATTTTATTATTCCAAAAAATATTTGTCTCCCAATTTTATCATTAACAAAGAAATCCCAATTTCTCTTAATAATGTGTTCTATATCTTTGGAACAATCATCAAATTTAATGATATATAATGGGATGTTGTTATAAGATTGTTCATCTATTATATCTTCATTATTGATTGATATTGCACCAGTTTTTAAAATTGCCGTATATGTTCCATTTTTTCTTTTATTTATTACTTCTTCATATATTTGAACACAAAATTGTTGTGGGTATCCTCTATTCATGAATAATTGCATAATGTATTTCATTTCTTCTAAGAAATCAACTTCTTCGCTGATCATTCTGGCTGCCCTGACCATCTGCCCCTTAATTATGGCTTTTTTCTGATGGCCAGGGTGCCATCTGCATTGTTTAGACATTGTAAAAGACAATAAATGTTATTTATTTATTTATTTAAAGGGGAGAATTAAAAGCAGGTGAAAGATGTGGTTATGGGGGCAGGTTGTGCTCCAATTTTTGCTAACTTAGTCATGTTTACTTGGGACAGAAAATATGGTCTCCAGAGTCTTACAGATTTTGTACAATTTACTTACAATACCTAGATGATTTTTTTATGGAACTAGGCAAAGGCTTTGGACAATTTTATTGGTTGTATATAAGACACCAGTTATTTTCTTTGATTTATAAACAATTTTAGTATGGATCATATTGACTTTTTAGATCCAAAACATAGTAAGGCAAATGTAAAGTTTATACTGCATATATTTAGAAAACCTACTTTTAGTAATAATTATTTGCACTTTACTACCTACCACCCCTTCTCTTTGAAGAAAAGGATAATTAAAAGGGCAGCTGATGCATTTGGCATATATAAACTCTGATGATGAAAACACGTAATAGGGAAGTAAAAAACTGAAGGACATGTTGATCAGTGAGGGTACCCTATCAAACTAGTGGTTGGCTTTTTTGTGTCATCAGAGAGATCAGTGGCAAGAATGTAAACAAGTTCAAGCCCCTCTTGGGAAATAGTTTAGTTAGGGAATTGACTTACAATGCTGATGTTATGGGTGAACACAGCTTTGATAAAATATATGGCAGAGCTATGGTCACTGAGTACAACCCTGACAACAAAATAATCAAAGATATCATTAACAACTGGGTGAGTGTTAAAGCAAATGATGCAATATACAAAATTCTCAGTGACAACCCCCATTTTGTATACAAATCACCCTGTAATGTGAAGAAAAAAATGGAAGGTGATAGTTTTGGTTACACAGATATGGTTGGCACCAGGAAAGTCACACACAAGTGCAGTGCCTGTAACCAATGTGTATACATTTATAGAGATACACATATTGATTTTGGCAACAGAATAGGAAATATTACTTTACATTCAGTGGGAAGGGGATGACCAGGTGGAGAAGTAGTAGTGGACAGTAGGCCGTTACGGATCCCTTGAATCCTCTGAATTCATACTTTGGTTAGTTCTGCCATTTTTTTTTGAAAATTTCTTACCTGAAAAGGTTTTTGTAGTCTGTGAAAAAAATGAAAGGTTTGGAGGGGTAATTCCTCTGAAATTCAGGGAAAGGGCAAAGAAATAATTGTTTAAAGCCTTAAATAATCTTTCCCTTTTCCTCATTTCTGAAATGTGTTTGTAAAACAGTTCATAAACAGATTATATTTTTAAAGGCATACCCAGAAGTTTGACTTTATAATTATCAGGGAGGGATTGGAGCCTAAGCCAGGTGTACCTTCTTATAACTGGACATGTGCCAGCTGCCCTACAGGAAGCATCCGTTGTATTATACCCACATTTAATAGAATAACTACTCATGAGGCTGAGCTAAACATATCCTGCAAAGAAGACTTGTCCGAGTCTGGAATGTTAGAAATCACTTTGTCCATATTATCAAAAATATAAAGCATGCATCTGGTCATATGCATCTGTCCTTTCATGCCAATAATGATCATGTGGTGGATAAGTAAACTTTTCTGCCATATCTATCCAGAAAGCCCTTCTTTGTTATTTGGAAAGACATTAGTGGAAGGAAGCAATTTAGAAACCGTATCTGATTCCACTGAAGTAACTGCAGGATGAGAAATAGGATTTTTATATTTATATAAGTATTTATGTGCATTGGTGGTTTAGTGGCAGAATTCTCCCAGCCATGCAGGAAGCCAAGGTTTGATTCCCAGACAATGCAGCATGGCATTTTTCTATCCAACAGTCAACACAGAAGACTAAAGGTCAGATTTTTTACTGAGCTACGTCCTGTGCCAAGGGTGCAGGTTTTGAATCTTTCCACCTTCATTTACCTACTGTGTAACTATAACCAAATCACTTAACCAGACAATGCTTTGAGGTAACTGGAAATTTGGGCTGGGCTCCTTAATGGTATCCTGGACTGTATATCTAGTAATTAACTATGAACGTATTTGTATCAGGTACCCTACAAAATTTGTTTGGCTTCTTAGTGGCAGGCATTCAGGAGCCAGAGAAGCTGAGAGAAATGTTTCCTATAGAGCCTAGGTGGACAACAGATGGTTTTGGCACTTCCATATACATGAGGTTATAATATATTTTTGGTAATCAGATATTTGTATACCTTCCCAATTAAAGTATTCCAACATTTTGTAAGTGGTATTAACCAAAGTGGGTTCTTTATGAGGGGAATGAGAACACACAATTACTTCTGCCTCAGATTCATAACACCCATAGAAGAATGAATTTGGGATGAATAATTCAAGACCTGGTACTTCCAATATGGCTGCACATAGAGTAACATATTAATTCTAGCTATCGCAGTGTGAAAATAGAAACTCAGCAGAGAAGACCTGTGGATTTTTGTGTTTCTGGGTAAATGTCAGTAACTGGCTAGTAAGCACACTGCTTGGATGCTAGGAAAAAAGAAATTGCCAGAACCCGAAGGAAAATCAGCTATGGCAAACACTGACTGGGAAAAGTACTGCAACTGTTCAGCAAAAAACAATGCAAGTACTGCAACTGTTCAGCAAAAAACAATGCAAGCTACAGATATGAATACCAGTAGCCTAGAAAAAATTATAAGACAACCACACACAGACCTGGTTAAAATAAATGATGCAGCAAAGAAAACAAAGTGGGAAAACTGACTGAAGGTCCACAAAGTACATAAAAATCCTTTTGCAAACAAACCAATGTAGACCACCACTGTCCAACGATAAAACACTGTTTTAATATGATAAAACGAATACAAACAGGCAGTTTTAAACACAGATAAGCACTTTCGGGCTCTGCCCTTCTTCAGATAAAAGAAAACAGTTTTAATCACATTTAAATACCTAGTTTAAAATCACTTCAACCAATCAAAATTTATATTGCACCCTCCTATCTTTGAGGGTGGGTTTCATAGGAACAAATTCATTTAGTCCTGGTGTCCTATGTGCTACAAGCTCAGTTATCCACGTTGCTTCTTCTCTCTCAGTGGCATCTATTAAGCTACCCCTTCTTATATCAGGAAAAACATTAGTGATTGCTCTGAATTTAAACTGATGGCCATTATTAATTTCTATATGTTTATAAAGTGCATTGTGCATATTTTTAGTTCTTATGCATGAAAGATGTTGCAAAATTCTAACTTTAAACATATTATTTGTTTTTCCCACGTAAAATGCTATGCATTGCTGGCACTCAGCCAAATAAACTATATTCTTTGTTCTACAATTGGCTTTGGCTTTAAAATAAAATAATTTTCCTGTTACTGGATGCTTAAAAACAGTCTCTTTATTAATGTAGTGACATGCTTTGCATGACCTACATATTTTAGTACCTACTTGACAAATAAATCTTCTCTTTTGACTATTCTTTTCTTGTGTTAAGATGTCTTTCAAATTTCTATTTCTTCTAAATCCAAATCTAGGTTCTGTCCCTACTATTTCTTTTATTTTATCATCAGATGAAAGTATATGCCATTTTTTCTTAATAATATCACATACTCCATGTATATTACTACTATACGTAAATGTCATTCTAATGGGTGCGAATCTTTGGCCATGTTCCTCTTCTGATGGATTTATCTTAAATGTGGGTATAGATTTTCTATAGGTATTACCTTGACATAATTCACTTACTAATAACTCCTCATTATAGCCTCTATTTCTAAAGATTTGTTACATTTATTTTATTTTTATTTTTATTTATTTTTATTTAACATTTGTTGACCAGGAATGTCCGACTACATTCCACAGAGCCTGTTTTCAGCAGAGGCCCGGGGAGAAATGCTTCAGATGCATGTCTTTGGAATGTGGGAGGAAACCGGAGTACCCGGAGGAAACCCACGCTAACACAGGGAGAACATGCAAACTCCACACAGAAGGCACCCCAGCCGAGAATCGAACCGGAGAACCTCTTGCTGTGAGGCGACAATGTTAACCACTGCACCACTGTGCACAATTCTTCTTCAAAATCACTATCTTTAGTACATAGCCTTGAGGCTCTGCTTACCTGACCCCTTAGCATGTTCTTATATGTATGTCTAGGATGCATACTGTCATAAGTAAGTAAATTATTTTTCCAACACTCTTTCCGGAACAAGGAAGTAACAAAACCAGATCTTTCTTGTTTAATTCTTACATCCAAAAAATCTATAACTTCATCTGAACATGTAAGAGAAAATCTAAAGAAAGTAGTGGTCTGTTCCAGATATTCTATGAAAAGTAGGAGTTCTCTCTTTTCCCCTTCCCATAAAATAAAAACATCATCCACAAAACATCTATAAAGAAATAGATTTTTTATCCATCTATTCTGGCCCCCTAGAACAAAATGCCTCTCCCAAAATGACAGAACCAAATTTGCATATGTATTGGCACAGGGGGGTACCCATGGCTACCCCCTGTGTTTGTCTATACATATTATTATTACATAAGAATACATTATTGGATAGAACCAAATTTAACCATTTTCTTATTGTAAGTAGTTTCCTGTCATCTGATTCACCCATTTCTTTACATAGTTCACAAACAGCATTCATAACATATTCATTTTCTATTATTGTGAATAAGTTGACAACATCTAAAGTGACCATTAACACTTGTTTGTCACATATATCCACATCTTTTATAGCTTTCAAAAATTGTTGTGTATCTTTCAGAATTTCTATTATTTTGACTGTATATGGTTTTAAAGTATATTCTAACCAAATAGATAGATTTTCAGTTACCCATCTTCTACCTGAGACTATAGGTCTCAGTGGGGGATCTTTATAATTTTTATGTAACTTAGGTAACGCCTTAAAAATAGGTGTTACTGGATGTTCTATTAATAGAAATTCACTAAGATCTTTATCTATAATATTGTTTTCTAACATACATTTAATATTGTTATGAACTCCTGTTATAATGTTATTAAGTTCTAATGAAGAAATGTTCAAGTAGGTATTACCTTCTATTAACAATTTATTCAATTTAAAATAATAATCATCCTTATTTAGCATAACGACCGCTCCACCTTTATCTGCCTGTTTTATTATAATGCTGTCATTATTCTGTAGATTAATTAATGCTTGTTTTTGTATATTTGTTAAGTTAAAATATTTCTGGTTTCTACCTTCTTCCAAATATTTATATAAATCTACTTCACATATTTTAAGAAACATTTGCATGGTAGAATTGAATGGTGGTGTGAATGTACTCGGTTGTCTCAACGTATATTGTGTATTTTGTTTGTTAAACAAGCTTTGCAACATTACTTTTCGACCATAAAACATCATATCCATAATTATTTCATTAAAGGAGCCTTCTCTACTTGGTATGAAGGACATACCTTTGTTTAAAACAAATAATTCATCATCATTAAGAACATAATTAGATAAATTATAAACAATATTTTCACCAGTCAATTTGATGTCCTTCTTTTTTTCGCACCTCTGCCTTCGCTGCTGGCTCGCTTCCATTCTCCTTTTTTCTTCACTGGAGCTGGCAGTTGGGCTAAAAAATGCTCACCTTGCTGCGCTGCTTCATTTATCTTAGGCCTTGCACCCAAATCCTTAGATTGGGTAGCGACTGCATTTGGAACAACAGTTACCTGAGAAACATTCGTGACTTCGTCTGAATCAGAACGTTGTGCAGTTCTCTCTCCTAGAGCTTCTGTAGTCATATTAGAGTTCGCTATTTCCACTGAACTTTTTAATTTAGGTCTAGACAATTGTTTATTACTATTATTCAGAGAAAAAGTCTCTTGCGCTCTTCGATAGTATATGAAGGAAGATACTAAACACAAGATAATATAAAAAACGAGGAATTGGAAGCTCTGTTATATGGATATGGATGCAAGACCCAAGCAGTTAAAATGTTTTAGTCACTTTAGCCTTATACACAGGTCAGGCATACTTTTATCAACCAGATGAGAAGTTGTGGATAGCAATTAATAATGAGCTGAAGGATTTTATCTGGGAGGGTAACATAGCAAGAATCAAGTGTGATAAGCTGATTCTTTCTACAGAATAGGGCAGATTGGGATTGCCCAATTTGAAGAGGTATTTCAAAGCTACACAGTTAAGGCTTCTGTAAATAGCATAAGCAGAAATCTATAATTCAAAGTGGAAAGGGATAATGATGAAACGGGGGGAGCTCAACAACTAAGGACAGACTGTGATTTTGGGTGCAGATTTTTAAGGAGAATAGCAATAATCATACAGAATATATTCATAAAGTAGCACAAAGTATTCTAAGAACTAAGCCAACACGGAAATGGAGAAAGGAGATTCTGCCAATAGGGATGACTGCAATTAGGAATACAGACAATAGGCAAGAGTGGGCTGGAATTTACTGAAGGAAACTGGCAAAGGAACCAAGGTATTGGGAGCAAATAACTAGAGGGGGAAAGGTAATAGAATGGGAAGACACCAAGAATTTATTTGGACTGCAGGTTAGAGATTGCCTTCTCTATTAAGGATTATCAAAGGATAGGCAAAGAGCAAGAAATAGGGGGGTTCTAAAGAAAAGGCCAGCACTGGTAAAGTTTTTAGTAGAATCTAGAACAGAAGCTGTCATTAAAAAAAGAATAATCAGTAGAGCATATAAAAATATTACATGATAACTATAAGAATCAATCAGAGAAGGTTAGAAAGAATTGGGAAGAGAGGCAGGATAAGCAATCCACAAAGAAACAATGGGGAATATATGCATGTCTCCCAAATATGCAATGAAATCTAGAAGATATAGGATTTTTGCTTGAAAATGTTACATAGATACTTTTATACCCCAAGTAGACTCCAGAGAATTTTTCCTCAGGTAGATAGCAAACACTGGATGTGTGATGGGAAAGAAAGAGGCAATTGGAAACGTATTTTCTGAGAGTGTAATGAGTCGGCAGACTTTAAAGATTCCCTGCAGACTACTCTATTGGAGAAACTGGGTGAGAAAATTGGTGTATCTAGGGAAATTAATTTTCTGAACTATGATACAGAATCAGAATTGCCTAGACATAATAAGGCCTTGCTGAGTCCAATTATGCTGGCTGCCAAAAAAGCAATTAATAGAAAATGGAAATCAAAGTCTAAACCAACTGTATTAAAAGTAGTGAATATAGCAACAGAGTTAAAACAACTGTAACTGGGATCTTAAAAAAAAAAGTAGGAGCAAATTACATAGGGGAGAACTGAGGTTTAAAAAAGGAAGAACTTGAATGAGCTATGTAATGTTTGACTGAAAATGATTGGGTAGATTATAAGTGATGCATAATGTTTGCGATTAGAATTATGTCAGCATGGTTTGTGATCAAAAAAGCTTGCAGCTGGGATTATGCTAATATGGTTTGTTTTCATTTATAGAAATGTATGATTGCCCATGTCATGATAATTTAATAAAGATGCTTTTTGTCAAAAAATAATGATAGTCCAAGCTGTCAGACTCTGAATTTGATAAAAGTTTTTTTTAAAGGATGACTATTGTTTGAGCTGGAGAAACAAGTTGCAAACCAAAACATAGTGGAATGGTGGATGTAATTTAAAAAGACATGTGCCTGGGAATATCTTCACTCTAAAGATAACATTTTTCTACTTCTTGTGCCTCAACAGCACATAAACTTAACAGAGATGGGGGAATCACTAATCATGGGGATTACAGTTATTGCCCATGCCTTAACTCACTTTCCCATCCCAGGGACTGGGGGAACCACTGGACACCAGGAATATCTTTTTAATTTCCATGCCTTAATGGTTGAAGGTTGGGCGTCAAGCTGGCAACTCGGCACCGTGAAAATCTACTACCAATCATTAGCGGACCGGAGTTCCGCTGTGGCAATCCCTAACCGGGAAAAGCCGAAAGACAGCAACAACAATGGTACTTAACCATCACAGGGACGGAGGAAACTACTTAACACCAGGGATAACATGGACATACTGATGGATATGACATGTGCAACTCTAATGTTTAGCACTACTAACAAACTGAAATCTTCTATTAATGACTGACTGAAATCTTCCATAATATACAAGTAGAGGAAAAGCAGCCATATATGATGTTCATACATCAGAAGCCGGTATAGTGTGTGTATAGGTCCCCTTTAAAACGTTGAATTATTGTTACATCGAACCACAAAACATCAAGATTGGAAAATCGAGAATGCACAATACTGAATATTACTACATTGTAAATTTATAATACTGTAAATTTATAGCATCGACTTTTGCAGTATCGAAACTGTTATTTGTTTAGTGTTAAGTTTGTGTTATCACTTTAAGAGTTTGCAGTTTGCTGTGAGACAGTACAGTGGACAATGTGTTTTGTAGTTGTGAACTAGTTTTAATGTGTATTAAAGGTTTTTCAGGTAATGGGTAAATATTGCTGTTTTTGCCTGATTTATCGATGTTAAGGAAGTTATGTTATTGTTGTGATAATTGTAGGGATAAGCGAGTAAGGTAGGAAGTCTTTGTTTTGCTGGTGTGTTTGTGTTTTCAGGACAATACAGATAAGTGATTTAGATTATTTTTACGTTCCGTATGGAGAACGCAATACAGTGTGGATTTGGATATTAACTTTTCTCCACTGTAGTACGATCTCAGAGTTGGGATATTTAATTTATGAGGGTGCAGGGGGCTTGCCCCCCTGCAGAAACGTAGTAAAGAATATGTTTGCTGGTTTAGTTTTGTTTTAGTTGGAGGGGTGTTTGTGTGCTGTACTTTTCGATGTTATGGGATGCAGTGTTTTAAGGTTTCAGTGATCTGTGCTTTCGTTGTTTTCAGTATTTTGCATTTTCAATGTTCTGGTCTCAGTGTTTTGTGATTTGATGTTTTAAAGTAGACCCATGTGTATACGGATCTACCTGATTTTGCCGAATTTCTGTTTCACCGAAACATGAAATTCACGAGTGGATTTACGCAAAAGTGCGTTTTATCAAAAACGCACTTTCGCGTAAATGAGTAGGTAAAACAAAAAATAAATTAGTTAAAGAAAAACATGCAGGTTGCATGTTAACTTAGTTGTATATCAACGTTTAGTGTTGATGTACAACTAAGCTTACTGTTGTTGAGATTGTAGTACGCTGGGAATGAGGGAACATTCCCTTTTCCCCACTGTAGTGCGATCTCAGAGTGAGAATATTGAAGTAGGGGGGTGTGGGGGGCACAGCCCCCCACATGGCAGAGTGCTGGGGGGGGCTTGCCCCCCTACATAAAAGTGTTTTAAGTGGTCTTTATTGTTTGTTTTTTTTCATGGCTTTACATGAAAGTGTGTTTTCATTGAAACGCACTTTCGTGTAAATGCATTCACGGATTTACGTTTCGTTGAAATGTAAATTCGATAAAAGACAGTAGATCTATGTATTCACATATATATGTATGTGGTATGAGTATGTATGCTTGCATGTATACACACACATTAATGTATTGCGTGTGGGACAGTGATTGGTGGATGCCTTCACTTAGACAAACCGGCCACCAGCACTGTTAAGGACCACTGCAAGTGCTGATCTGCACTTTTTGGTAGTTAACATTAAGTCAGAGACATGGCCATTAGCTCAAAATTAGATTTTTCCTCATTATGGCTAAGGGGGTCTACTTCTAAACTCTGATTCCCAAAGACTGACTATGACAATGTCGAGAGCACAATCATGAAACCGGAGAACCCCGAATGTCAGCTGTTTACTATGGTAAGTAAACTCTTCTCCAACATACCCCTTTCTCCACTATAGTATGATCCTGTAGTTGATTTATTTAGTTAGGGGGTGTGGGGGGGGGGCATAGCCCTCCTTACTTACCTCGGTGCGAGTTTTGTTTGCATTTGGGCAAGTGTTTACTTACCATAAATGGCCAAAGTTTGGGGTTCGGGATTCCATGGTTTTGTGATTGTGGTCTCAGCATTGTGAAAGCCGATCTTCTGGGAGTCGGGTTTTAGAAGTAGACCTTGTTAAGGTGTCTCTGAATCACAAACCTATGCAACAGGAAAATGGGACCTTTTTGTGGTGTGGATCTTTATGAATCCTTGGGTGTGTTTCTGAGTGAATAAAGTTTTATTTATATGCGAGTCTTATCATTTTAGCAGTTTTTATTTATTCTATTATTTACACCTTAGGGATCATTATACCCCTTACTGGCTTCCATGGATAGAATTTCTGGATGATAATCAGGATTTCTGTACATATAATTACATGAATCCTCAACCCTAGAGAAACAGTCTGGCTTACTGCGAGGAGGGGACTGAGAGTCAGGTTCCAGGAATGCACTGATAGAGGCATCCTCTAAGGCCTCTATGACTGGAGGTATCACAAGTTCTAAAATATATCATCTCCGCATCCATTCTTAACAATTTCAATACACTGTTCAACTTAGCATCAACTTGATTCGTTATTAATAGCTTAGAATCACCTTGTATAAATATTCACACAGGAATGAGACAAAGTTGCTCCCTACCACTTTATCTTTTCATATTCACAATGGAACCCTTCTTTCATAGGATCATACACAGCCATTAGTTCTTCAGTCATAGTATTCTTTATGTCCAGAAACCCTTACTGTCTCTAAATTATTTACCTAACATTAATACAGATTATATAGAATGCAAAGTTAAAAATTATACCTAGACAAGTCCATACTTTTCCAAAAGGATGATAAGTGGGTGGGTGATTCATTTGCAAGACATACTTTTCAAAGTCACACTTCATACTCCTTACAAATCAGAATATTATAATTTTACATTAGCCAGTCTTAATAAAAAATTAAATTAAGTCTAACATCAAAGGATTAAATAAACTATGCTTAACTTGCTAAGAAAGGAGTCAACAGTCAAAATGAATATGCTTTCTAAATTACAATACTTTGTAACAATAGTATTTTGTATACTTTCATTCTTTGGAATGGTAAAATTCCAAGAATAAATTAAAGCAAGTTTCCTATTCCGCATTCAAGGAAGAATTCAAAGTTCCCAGGGTCTAATTTTAGAGTCTATATTATATGAATGAATGTTCAGACCTCAAAGTCATTATTGTTGGGGGCTGCGCCCCCCCCCCCCACTAAATATATACACCAACTCAGAGATGGCACTACAGTGAGGAAAGGGCAAATATTCCTACCTTGACTGCACTGCGATCCCACAAGAAGCACTTCGAGGTCGGTCATTTTCGCTCTTTAGAGCGTTGGAAATTATGAACATTCGTTCATATAATATAGACCCAAATTTTATTATAGAGTACACGTTGGCAAATTAACCATGGTATCAGGTTATATTTACAATTTGTCTCTGCTATTCCTTTTATGAATAATACATTATTAATGTTAAAAGGCCTTCAAACTTATTATAAAGTTAACCGCTGGCATTCAAAATTTAATTCCAAAACTGGGTTGGAAAAGACTTGACATAAATGAAAATTATGCACGCACCATAGTGTAAATCCATGTAGTCTTGTTTCATTTGGTTCAATGATTGGGTTTTCGGATCTGGATCCAACTGCAGTGCTTTTTTTCAAGCATCTAGATCCACAGCTCTGATTCTTCTCCTACCCATAATTCCCACTGGTCCCCTGATTACCTCAGTGTTTGCTTGTAACCATAATATGACACAACACAGGCCTAGCATAATGACTTATCTAAATCATGGAGATGTGTAACAGTGAAAAGCTATCCAAAAGATAAGGCTCTTGGTCAGGTCCAAATGGTCAGCTGAAAACCTAAAAGTGACAATTTAGAAAGGGGGGCACAGAGAAGGATGCTGAACTAAACGAAATAAGGCAACACAGCACATAACTTTCATACCCAATGTTGCCTTTTTCATACGAATCAACAACTGGGACAGTTTTCCATACTAACCAAAATACCTGGGTGGTCTCAAGGAAGAATATTCCTGAGTATGGTGCAGCCAAAGGATGTAGGAGATCTGGATTGCACATCCAACCTATAATGTGACACAAAGGTAAGAACTGTAGACCAAGTAGCTGCAGCACAAATCTCATCAATAGAAACTCTAGCAGTGTAGGTAGCCACCACTCTAGATGAAGGAGACTGCTTTGCCAGGTAAGGTTAACCCCATTTTGTTATAAACAAAAGTAATGCAGTTGTTACGCCACCTGAACAATGTTATCTTAGAACCTCCTTGTCCCAATTTAGCTTTTGAGAAAGAGAGAAAAAGCTAGTCAGACTTTCTGATATCCTTTGCATGATGCAAATAAAATTTAAGTTGATGCTGAATGTCCAGTAAAAGAGTACATTAACCTTTGTTAGAGATGTTCGGGAAGAATACTGGCAAAATAATTGTCTCATTAAGATTTGCTTCAGTGGCCACTTCTGGAAAAAAATGAGGATTAGTTCACAGAGATACTCATCTTTGTGAAAAACAAGGTAAGACGGTTTATAAGACAAGTGCTGCTAATTCAGAAATCCTCCTAGCAGACATCGTAGCTATCAAAATAATTGTCTACCAGGTAATACATTTTAGATCCACTAAGGAAGCAGGCTCAAAAGGAGCTGTAGTCATAGTCTTCAGTATGACAGTAATGTTCCGCAGAGGAACCAGATCCCTGATTGGAGGCCTTAATAGGAATGTTCCCTTCAAAAAGGTTTCAGGAATTTTTAACGAAGCATTAGTCTGATTCTGTCCCACACAAAAATTGAAAATGGCTGTTAACTGGACTTTTGATAGTTAAGAAAATTGCACCATTGTAAAGCAACTTTGACAGGACGTCTAAAACAGTTGGAAGAGGGGCTAAAAAAAGATCCAGACCTCTGGAACAGGTCCATATGGTAATGTTTTCCCCATTTGCTAAGGCAGACCTTCCAAGTATTTGCGTTTTGCAAGGATGACAAAATTTGAATGACTGAAGCAGAGAGTCTGGCATCTCCGGCCACCCTTAAGATTGGAGACACCATGTGGTCAGTTTCTGGGTCTATAAGTCTCTGTCATAATGGCCAGATGGGTGACAGAGAAGATTTAGATGCAGGTACAACACCATGGAGGATGGATCAGAAGAGGCCACAGAAATTGGAACCAAACCTGAAATGAGAATAAATTTGGACTTACACCTCCTTGTATTCTGAAGAAATATCCTCACAGGGAAAGGTGAAAATGCATAAACGGGGCATATTGTGGACCACAGCATCCTTCTGGGACTCTCCATGTGGGGATCCTGGCAAAGTACCTGCTGCATTTATTTTTTAGGGAATAAATGCAAAGACTGCAGCAAGGATGGCCCCAGTGATTGAAAATCATTGTCACCACTGACTGATTGAGGGACCACTTGTGGGGCAGTAGGACAGATATACTCAGTTTGCCTACCAGTAAAAGTACATAATAAATTCCTGGGACATGTATTGCTACTAAAAAAAGTGATGGGAAGACATTGCTCACTGCCACACTCTCATGGTTTCCCAGCACAGTGGATATAAATAGGCTCCTCCTTGGTTGTTGATACACCAGGCCACCACTGACAAGTTGTGCATTTGGATGGAAATCACATACTCGGAATGGGAATACTGAAATGCCTGCAATGCTAGGAGGACTGCCCTTATCTCCAAGACACTGATGTCAAGACTGACCTTTATCATCAACCAAGAACCTTGAACTATCTTCCCTTCAAAATGTCCCTACTGCCACCCAAGAAGGCAAGTGTCTGTGGTCATGGTGGCTACCAAGGGTGGCAGAGGGAAAGAACAATCCCATGACACTATGGGTGATGCCAACCATCAATTGCTAAGTTCCTTACATACTGGCATTAAATGCACTTGGGCATCAAGGGAGTAAGACATCAACAACTATTGATCTGAAACAGTCCACAGCAGGACCCTCATGTAAAACCCTGCCTGAGTTAGTTAGTGTGATCAAAGAAGCCTTTGAGCCCAGCAGCCAAATAAAAAGTCTTACTCAGGGTTGGGATGATGGAGGACCTCTGAAGCCACCTGATACAAAGATAGGATTCTGGATTGTGGGTCTCTGGCTATCTGGATAGCTGGTGGCATCCAATGACCTCTAACTTCTGTGTAGGTGTCAGCTGGCTTATGACAAAATTGATGGTTATCCCCAAGTGTGGCATGAGGTAGAGTAAGAAGTCCCTGCATTGAATCAGTAGATCCTTGGCTGATGTGGTGAAATGCCAGTCATCCAAACAGGAGAACACCGGGAACCTTTGCAGCCTGAGACAGGCTGACACAACTGCCATGCATTTGTGAACAGCCAGGGGGCTGTGGTGAGGTCAAATGGCAGTGAATTGAAAATGGTTAGCTCTCAGTTAGAAACAGAGAAATCTCTTGAATTGCTTCACTATCTTGATGGGATATTGTGTGTCTTGGAGATCTATCAAGCACATGCAGTAAACCTTCCTCAGAAGAGCTTGTATGGACTGAACAGTGACCATTCTGAACTTTATCTGTTTTATAAACTGGTTGAGGTAACGGGTCCAGAATGGGCCTGAAGTCCTCTGTTTTTTTTTTCAGGACTAAAAAGTACCTTGAATACATTCTAGATTCTTGACGGTCTGGTGGGATCACCAGGATGACTTTGTTCCAGTAGCTTTGCTTTTGCCAATTCCATCTGATTTGGTGGAATGTCAGGAATTCTCTTTGTCTTTTGAGCAGGGGGAAAAAAAGTGATTAACAGCCACTGATGATTATCCTCTGCACCCAAGAATATTGGGAGATGACCTGCCAGGCTTGTAAGTACAGAGATAAGTGCCCCCAACTGCCTACATACAACAGCAGTCAGGCAACTGTGCAGGAGCACTAGAAGGGTTTCCCCATAAAAGGGCCTCAAAACTCATGATTTTGTGACTTCCTTCTGCCCCAGGACAACATCTGTTAAAGTTTTCCTTCCAACATCTGCGGGGGGGGGGGGGTATGACAGCAAAAGTGTCTTAACACCCCGGGATTTTTGAAACCATAATTTCTCTCCATCCTTTTGGTTTCAGGAAAAGGCCCTCTGTGGGGTAGAAAATATATGCTAACTGCAGAGTCTTGCCTTCATGCTTGCATCTAGTAAGCATTTCCTTTATCTTTGGTCTGAAGAGGGTTGAATCATCAAAAGGAGCATTGATATAAGACATCTTGAAGACTTCTGAGAAATCACATAGGTAAATCCAAGCATGTCAGTGCCTACTGCCCTTGCTGTGCCATTAGCTGTGTTAGAAAGCAAACACATGGTTGCATTAGTCATGCACTGAAGAAAGTTGAGACCCATTGAATTCTGGATGTCAACAGGCAGGTTACTCAAGTGGGATTTTGACAGTTCCTTGTTAAAGTCGCTAAGGAATTGGGTCATAGGAGCCAAGTAGTTTAGCTCTTTGAGTGCAGATGTAGTGTAGATTTTATACTGGGGGAATGAATAGATGTGCTCTTCTCTGACACCTTCTTTCTTTTGGCTACTGCAAAAACCATGACATCTTCTGGGGGATCCCTGCTCCAGTAAGACTTATTCATAGGTTCTACTAAGATCTTACCTGGCTTGTATGGGGATAGACTCCACCACGTCAGGTTCCTTCCAGGCCTGCTGAGAGATCAGGTCTATTAGCTCATCAGCAGGTGGGATCACCCAGGAGATGGAAAGAGCCAGTCCCAAATGCCTTGAAGAACACTAACTCCTCTACAGAGGGAGCTTTACTGGATCAACCCCCATCTTTGCTTCATCATCTTTAGAATGCCTTTGAAAGAGATTTCTTCCAGAGTGGCTCATGGGGTACCTTCCCATCCAAAGTCAGTGTCTTCTGTAACCAACTCTGGAGATAAAAGTCGAAAGTGACTTCTACATGCCAATATCACCAGTCCCTCCCCCACAGACATTTCTGGGGAAGGGTCAGAATCAGAAAGGCAGCTTGCCATGCGACAGCCTCTGGACAGGACACTCTCAAATACTTCAAAAGCCAAAGCAGCACAGCCATTTGCCCCATGAGGACAGGGCTAGAACATCTCTGGCTCTGATCTGACCCAGGTCTGATGCCAACAATGGCATCAAGCTGTCCAGAGTTAAAACATCGAGGGGCAAAAAAGGCTCTGAAAATGTCCAAGTTGACTCATACTCCTGATTCTGACTCTGAGACTCATCCTGATCCATCAAGGCTGGAAATGAGAGAGGGAAAATGTTGAGTCAAAGCCGATAGTGCTGTCGGTTGTGACATGGGTGATCTAAGGGAGAACCCCAGGAGCATGGGCTTTGGATCCAAAATTCAGAATGGAACAGCAGAGATCAATGGCAGGGCAGTAGGTAGCATGCCTGGAGCCATCAAAGAGGTAGGTGGAAGGAGGTCTCCCAACTGGATCGGTGTCCGAAGAAATTTCCATATCATCCTGTCAATGCCGGCTTCCAACAGACACCTTGACAACCAGGAGGACCTGAAAGATGAAGCCACCAGTGGTGGACGAGATGATCATTGATGTTTTCCTGTAAAAGCATTGTGTGAAGCCTCGGACTAGCTGGTTCTGCACAGAAATAAAGGGAAGGAGGTGGAGAACAGATCCAATTAACTTCTGAAGTATGTAGATCCAAGTGTCTCAGGGTCTTCATAGTCAGACCGGACTGGTCCAACGGATCCACAGATTTTTTTCTAGGCTTCTGAACTCTCTTTTCCTGCTCTTTTTCTTTACTTTTCTCTTTCCTTCTCCTTTTCCTTTTCCATAAGCACCATAGGTTTTCCTGACTTCTTACAGCAGGAAGAAGGTGTTTCAGGACAGGAAGGAGCCTAACCTCCCTCTTGGGAAGGAAGAAGGCCCATTAAACCCAGTTTATCAAGGCAACCTTGCAAAGCCCTGGGGAAAAAAAAAACGGGCACAAGTTTCACAATCGACCTATGAATATAAAGCTCCAAGGCAATACACACAAAGGGAGTGCAGATCTTGGGACAGAATCTTGTGCCCACAAACTCTGCATATTTTGAACCCAGCGACCTTTTCTGGCATGTCAAAAAATACAAGAACCAATACACTCTAACAAAAAAAAAAAAAAAAAAAAAAACAGAGCAAGAATCACAAACTACAATCACTGTTCAGCAAAGACCCAGTAGAAAGAGCAGTTTTAGAAAAAGGAAAATCTACCAAGCATACAGAAAATATAGTAGT
The DNA here is from genome assembly GCF_019279795.1 of Protopterus annectens. Lineage (NCBI taxonomy): Eukaryota > Metazoa > Chordata > Ceratodontiformes > Protopteridae > Protopterus > Protopterus annectens. The sequence goes on from NC_056743.1 coordinate 16,128,992, forward strand.
AATGAAAATTTTTTTTGTTTTTTTTTGGGGGGGGGTTAAGGAAGTCAGAATAGGAAACAAGTTACTTAGAAAAGAAGGCATATTTATACTATTTGTAAAACAAAGAACAATATAAGTTGAGCGCTTTCGTCCCGTTTATTACAGAACTTCTTCAGAACAATAAAATAAATTACACACATTATTTCCTTTTATACTACTATTCTCCTGACATCATTTCCTACATTATTAATCCTTAAAAGGACATACATATTTAACATTGTAACCATTCATAACATCACTTTCAATCACACTTTTTAATAATAACGAACAATAAGACAGTCCCTAAAAAGTATACAAAAATCATTTGTTATGAAACCATACAAATATAAAGAGCTTGACAATACTAAGCAATATTACTTATTAGTCAAAAGTTAACATAGTTTAAATAACTTTTGACAGAAATCTTGTCATTAATACGGTGCTACATCAGCTCTTAAAAAAAAATTGCCATTTAAGTTCTGTTTTTTCTAAACAAAATATTAAAGGACCCTACAAATGTATCGGTATTCACTTTTTCAGCTACAAAAAAGTTAAACTTTCTAAAATGTTCACAATTTACAGGATGCTTTGCTAAAGTGTTACTCATATCCTTTTTTCTTTATAGCCAAAATATGCTCTCTAACCCTATGTTTTAATTTTCTAATGGTCTTACCTGTTATATAGAAATTTTTACAATATGAACACACTGCAAGATACACTAATCCTTCGCTTTGACAATCATATCTTTCTTTAGCTGTTAAGGTATACTTCAGGTGTTTAAAATGATGGCTCTGCCCCCATCATAAATCTGCACTGACTACAGTTTGTACAAGGAAATGTTCCCAAATGGGTAATAACTCTATCTTGACCTTCATTCTTATACCCCCCCCTTCCAACATTTCCTTTAAATTTATTGTATTTTTGTTAATAAAATTTGGTTTAGTTACAATAATTTTAGTCAGTTCTTCATTGCCCAAAATAATCTTCCAATTCTCCTGAATCAACTTTTTAATATTTGGCCCATCAATACTCACGGGCACCAGAAATGCATATTTTAACCACTCATTTTTACCCGCACTTTGTTCAGTATTCTTCTTCTAAAATCCTACTCTCAAAATGGGTGAAAAAAATCTATGATCCCTATTATTCTTAACATACTGTATAACTTCTTCGAGGGTTTCACTAGAATACCCTCTATCAATAAACAGCTGTTTAAGTGTATCCAATTCTATTATGAACTGATGGTCACCGCTGACCATTCTACTAAATCTAATCGCTTGCCCTTTGAATAAATTAATTTTCATATATTTCGGATGGTAAGTATTGAAATGCAAGTAATTATTAGTAAAGGTTTTCTTTCTATAAATGTTACTTCCAAATGTTTTGTTACCAGCATCCATTTTAACTTCAACATCCAAAAATTGAACTTCTGTACCTTTATTACCTATAGTAAACTTGAACCAAGACACTGACTGATTAATTTGCTGTTAAAACTCATCAAGTTGCTTACCACTATCAGCCCAGACAAAAAACAGGTTGTCTATATAACGCCTGTAATATCTAACATATTTAAATAAATCCATCTTCTCCAAGAATGTAACTTCCCACCAACACATAACTAAATTGGCAAAAACAGGCGCCACTTGTTTGTTGGTAAATTTCTTTACCAAACATAAAATAGTTATGTAATACTATTTCCATTAACTGACAAGTGACAAAAATGTCCTGTTTAAACTTCACTTTATCCAAATAATGCCTCATAAACTCTATTTCTTCATTTTGATCTATTACAGTATACAATGAACACACCCAGTGTACATAAAAATGTTTCATCACCTTGGAAATTAAAGAGCCGAAGCTCATCTAGAAACATCCATGAATCTTTTAAGACCCATTTACTATTTTGTACAATGGGATTAAGTATTCTATCTAAATACATGGACATTTTTGAAGTTTTACTAAAGGGGGCAGAAACAATGGGCCTAAATGGAGGATGTTTTTCATCTTTGTGTATTTTAGGGATGCCAAATAGCATCCCTAACTGTGGCTGTTCTACACACAAAAACTCAAATCTATTGCTGATATAATAGATACAGCAAAATAAGATCTAACTCTTGGAACTTTTTCCTAACATCTTTAGACACTTTAAGATATTTATCTCTAGCTGCTAACATCACCCTTATACTTCTGTGGTAGTCCTTGTTATAAATAATAATAAGTCCTTGTCCCTTGTCAGCTTTCATACATCTTATGTCTTCATAAGAAACAAGCTGTTTAAAAGCCACAGTTTTTTCCTTAGTTAAATTTTCTCTATACCCAAACTGTCTTTTACTGTCCTGTAAACTGTAAATATCATTTTCACAAATTGTAGAAAAGGTACTCAAAGTATTAACTAATGGAGGGTTAACATTCCTTTTCATTTTCAAGTACCCAGTGTCTTGAATAGGTAAACCATCAAACAAGTATTTCAAATTTAATTTTCTCACAAAGTTTAAAATCTAAAATGGTATCAGTGAGTCTTTCTTTTTTTGCAGGCAAAAAAGCAAAACCTTTTTTAAGCACCTTAATTTCCATATCACTAAACTTTTTATTACTCAAATTATGTATCTCTTGTGTAAAAGCTAACACCCTTTGTGTATGCCTTTCTTCTTGCCTCCAGTTACAAATGCTTCTTGGTTGGGGGGAGGGGGGGCTGCTGGTTCCATTGGTCTGAGTGATAAAAGGAACATTATCCTCACTTTCTACACTGGTAGCACTAGTTAACTGGTCCCTATAGTTGTTAGCTTGCAGAATATTCCTAAAACCTGTATCCGAAAAGGAATCAAGCCTATATAATGAACCCGGCTTCTGAAATTCACTTTTTCCATTTTTAAAATTCAAATTATTGTCATTTCTTCTTTTATTAACCAAAAATGCTTGCTTTTGTTGATATGCTTGTAAGTCTCTTAATATTTTTTTTCTTTTCTTATTAACAATACTGTCAATTAATTTATTAGCTTTATTACCTAAATTGTCAAACAAATATTGGTATGAATGTACCATTGGATGTTCTCTTAACACACCATCAAGTCTGACAATATCACTTTTCAAACAATCCATCTGTTCTTGATTCCATTGTATAAGCAGTTTTAGAAATTCTAAACCCACATTATTATATAAATCTTTTAACCTGTTAAACAAGTTACTATCAAACTTGACTGCATTGGGGAACGCATACACTCTTAAGCCCAAAGGCAGAATCAAGAGATTAATACATTTATTTAAATACTGATTTTAATAAACTAAAGTTTTAAACCTAAGCACTTTTTTCTCCAACTGGAGAAACTGATTTTTAAAGTCCGGTGCTTCTCTCGGTACCTGCCAAGAGCCCGTAGTTGAATTGTGATGTTATGAATGGTTACAGTGTTAACTATGTATGTCCTTTTAAGGATTTGTAATGTAGGAAATTATGTCAGGAGAATAATAGTATAAAGGGAAATGATGTGTGTAATTTATTTTATTGTTCTGAAGAAGTTCTGTGATAAACGGGATGAAAGCGCTCAACTTATTCTGGCTCCAGTGTGTGTTCTTTATATTTATACTGTTTACTGCACTTTTTATTGCCTGCCGCCTACTTTAATACTTTATTTAAATAGTGTACTATACTGCAATGTTGTACAGCAATTGCTTGCCTTACTGTGCCTGTTAAAACGTATTTTATTGCTGTTGCCACTGTTTGCACATCTGTTTTTGCTGTTTTCACTGTTAAGTATTTGCTAGTAGTTTTCACAGTTGCAAAGCAATCTACTCTGCTTGTTCTGGTATTCCCACCAAGCAGTGTTAACATAACCGATTTGTTAGCTGTTTAAAACATTATTAGAGTCTCCTTGCCGTTTTTCAATGCTGAAAACATTTTTTAGTCTCTCTCTGCTATTTTTCTGCAATGTTAAACATTCTCTAGTTTTCTGCCAAAACTAGGGTAACTAGTAGCTGTAGCATAGTCCAAATACAGGTTTGCTGCATCTGGGTCTGTTTGTAGTGGCCGTTTGTTCTTAACACATTTTCCAGGCCATCTTTGATTGGAAAGGGCCCTTCTGCACTCTAGTGAGAGGAGTTTACTGATTGGAACCTGTCTGGTGAAGGATGGTTGGTCTAGGGCTTGGAATAAGCATCCTCATTGGTCCTTTTGAACCTTTTTAAAAATGTTTTAAAGTTTTTAGCTTCTGGTATTTAAAACCTGCATTTGAGGAGGTTTCTGCTTGTTTGGAATCACTCACTGCTGCACAATAGTGCACCATAACCGGCCACATAAATTCATCTGTTTTTCCCTTAAATGCAGATGTAGCATATTAGTGTAGCCCTCACCCTTAGTACATTTCTGGCCAAAGAAATATTGCTAGTGAGCTCTGACCTATTAAACCACCAGCACAAAAAAATAAATAAATAAAAATGGCAGAAATATCTATTCACTGAGCTCCTCCTTGATCAGTCCTGAAAAGACCCCCTTTGTGATAACAGTTCTTCAACCCAGCATTATGGACAGTTGGACTACTCTGGTTTCTCCTGCCAATGTTGTTGACTTGGGTCTCTTGAAGCAGTGTAGCAATTGCCTCATGTACACTGACAAGCCTCTACTAATAACTCACTCTAGTACAGAGTACGATCGAGGTATCTACACAAAGAATCTTGAATCCATGCTCTCTCACACTCAAAACAGTAACACTGAAGAGGATGTCAACCCATCCATTACTACTCATGCACATAGTACCCCTACTCATATACAGAAGTACTCATCAAACACAAAAATCAACATATATGGAGGTTCTCTCAAAAAACTTACTGAAACAGCAGAGACTTCCAAAAACACAAGAATGCTACAACTAACACATTTCCCACAGCACCCATGACACGACACACAGTAACACCAGTGTCTCACCTACCAAGCCCGTAAGGCATAACACAAATTTTCTTGTCACTGGAGACTCCATTGTGAGAGACATGGATGTCCCACTCGTCAGCTGCCTGTCCAGTGCCAGGATTCGTCAGATCATGAATCCACTCAGGTCTCTCAACAACAAGTACCATTATGACTCTGTCATAGTTCATGTTGGAGTGAACAACCTGAAACATACCTCACTGGACTACATGAAGAGAGACATAATTGAGCTCTCTGAGTATGTGTCCCAGACAAGTATGTCCCTAGCCTTGAGCACCACATGACCCTCACCTACAATGATGCCACAGTATAAACAAAAAATGATTGATTTTAATAATTGGCTTAGTTTTGGTGTCCTTCAAAGGGGATCCAGTTTCTGTCAGCCTGGCAAGCCATGGTTGACAAACCTCACTGCTTTGCCAGAGACTGTTTGCACCTGGCACCACTAGGCTTTCGGCTGCTGGCAAAAGCTCATGCCTCCCCCATAGTGCCTTTTTAGTCAAGGTCTCGAAAACAAACTTACCAACACAAAATTTGCCAATCATAACAACATAAGGGTCATGCTGCTAAATGTTAAGAGCATAAACCAAAAACTGCACACCTTGGAAGCACTTCTCTCACTGGAAGATGTATACTTCTGTGCAGTCACAAAAACCTGCTTCAAGGACTCACAGAGTAGCCCGGCCTTGCAAGGCTACAATGCCTTCCACACATTCAGAACACAAAATGAACATATGAGAACCAAAGGAGGCAGTGTTTCTATCTATATTAGAGAGAAATTCACCTCCCATCTAGTTAGACTGTATAACTCCATGGAGTTGCTCCAAGTTCAATTTACTGTTGATAAGATACCCATTCAAGTCACAGCTAGTCATAGACGCCCCCCTATGGGTCATGATGTGGACGATGCTTACTTGACTAAACTGGAGTAAATCCAATTATTCCTCAACACTCTGGTTACATGGGAATTCAATTATCCCACCATCAACTGGGAAACCTACACTAGCCCTAACTCACTAGTGCAAAAGCTCCTTAACTTTAACTCAAATGCTCTGGAACAAACTGTTCATATAACAACAAGAGGAGCAAATATACTATATCTGCTCCTCACTAACATATCAAACAGATGCATTGCCACAACTGTTGCACCCTTGTTAGTTAAATCTGACCACAAATCAGTCACCTTCAAGCTGGCAGTAACACCTGAACTCACAAAGGGTGAAATGAGACTAAAACACTTCACCAAAACAAACTATACCCTCCTAGGTGAAGGTATAAATGCATCCCAATCCCCAGCCCCAGCTGGAAGTGGTAACTACACCAATGCTTACACTAAAGCCCTGTACAACCATTTGCATGTGTATAGACACTCGGCCGTCTGTACCAGAAAGAATCAAAGCCAGAGCCCCAAGTAAAAACAAGCCGGCATGGTGGACATCCATCAGTAACAAACTTTATAATAAAGGCAAAAAATTGCTGTCCAAGAAAACAAAGGTGAGGCCCCAACAATGGAAAAGCACCCTCCTCAGCCTCAACAGGCAAATAAGACATGTCAAATCCTCTTATGGCTTCTTTGAGGAAAAAATTAGCACACACAGCCAAGGATACCCATAACACCTTTTACAGCTATGTATGTAGCCTAAAAGGTAGGACCCAAGCATGTGCAGAACTACTGACTAATGGTATCACACACACTGACCCCACAAAGACAGCAAACCTGCCAGAAAGGTTTGGCTAAAATTTCACTCCCTTATCCCCTCCAAACTTATGACAAACCTTCCCCTAATCTTCACCCAACCCTACATATCTCAAGAGCAGGTCATTAAAACCTTGTCCAAGACAAAAACTCAGCCTCTATGGGAAAAGACAGCATCCCAGGCTGTCTTCTAAACAGGCTAAAACATGAACAAGCATCACCATTAACTACCATTTTCAATCATAGCCTAAAAACAGGCTTTGTTCCTGTGGAATGGAGAACAGCAAGAGTCATTCCCCTCCACAAAGGTGGCCTAGCAGGAGACCCAGGAAATTACAGATCCATAAGCCTGACCAGTCTCATCTGTACGGCCATAAAATGCATCATTATGGACCTCATAAATTAAGACATAAGTGACCTCCAAACCCTAGAGCCAAGCCAATTCAGCTTCATCAGGGGCAGATCATGCTTGTTAAATCTGGTGGATTTCTTCAAAAATGTAACAAGGGCCTTTGACAAGTATAAATCTGTGCATACAGCATACCTAAACTTGGCAAAGGCTTTTGACACAATCCCACATTCAGGCATTACTGATAAACTTAGCAAACTGAATGTAAGACAGGTTGTCAACTGGCTGACAAACCAGACACACACACACTATCAAAGTGGGTGACTTCACATCAAACAGCAGACCTGTCACCAGTGGGGTGCCACATGGGTCAGTGCTGGACCCCCTACTGTTTGGTATATACTTCTCAGAAGTAAAAGCCAAAACTAAGGGGTTGTGCCTGACCATGTTTGCAGATGACTGCAAACTGGGTGCAATTACTGAATCCCCAAATGATGTCAGCATACTCCAGGAGGGTTTTACTTAGATCAATGACTGATGTCTTAGTCATGGTCTCAAATTGAATGCAAAGAAATGCATCATCATTCCCTTACCCCCATTAAAAAAAAAAAAAAAAATGGCGCTTCTCACCATCAACTCAAAAGTAATATGCTAAGTACCCACTAAGTGGTAAGGGATTTGGGATCACAGGTTGACTGAGACCTTAACTTCAACTACCACATGTCTACTATAGTAAGGAAGGCTTTCTATGTAGCACACTTGACTGGTAAAGGCACCTCCTTGAGAGCAAAGGAGTTTACAACCCCTCTATACTCGGCACTAATACAGCCCATAAATGAGTACAACACCTCATTCAGCATGTACGGTACAAAGCACCTGCAGCACTTGGAGAGCCCTCACAGGTTTCTAACAAAGAAGATAAAGGGAATCCAGCACATGCCCTACATAGACTGACTAAAGTCCCTGTCACTATACTCTGTATCGTGTAGATTTCTTAGGGGAGACTTATGCCTGGCTTACAGAACAATCAGGCCCAAACCTAATGAGCGTGCTGCATATCCGTAAATCAAACATGACTAGAGCTACCTGTTCCAGGGACCTAAATATGGACTGTGACTTAAATAGGACATGCTGGCGGGACAGACAGATTTGTCTCCCACTGACTGCCGCATCTTTGGAATTGGCTAGCAATTCATGTGAAACAGCGTATCTCTGTGACACTGTTCAAGAGGAACCTGGACGAGTGGATGAGGCACTGTAAAATCCTACCAGGGATAATGTCCACAACCCTTCTGGACATCGGCAGTCATTACTAAATGCAATCCTGGGTACTGACTAGCATATCTATGGTATTACACTGGGATGAAATGGCTAGGCTTGAAATGACCTCCAGGTCAAAAGCCTAGTAAACTCCTATGATCCTATGAAGGAAGTGGTTTAGAACTTGCTAAAAACCTGAATTCAATGGGAAGACAAGAAAATTAAGCAGTTAAATAACTGAAACTAGTGAAAATACCAAAAAATCACAACTTATTTAAGCACCACAGCAGAGCTCTTGAATCACATGTCTTGACAAGTCACGCAGCAAACAAGATCAGTAGTAATCAGGGACCAGGAGAATTTTGGGTAGGAGAGTCAGAGCTCTGGATCCAAGCTCTTGAAAAAAAGCACCACGGTCAGACCCGAAAGGATCCAATAAACCAATCCTTCAATCACAACAAAAAGATAAACATTGGCTATAATTTACTTCTCACAAATTGACTGCCATTGGGGTTCCTATTCAATTTCATATCACTTTAATCTAGTATGTTTCTCTGGGACTGTACTAAAGTCAAACCAACACAGGCAAAATATTTAAAGGTCCTAAATATAACGTTTATTCAATTTGATTGGTCTATATTAATCTTAAACAGATTTGAGCAGAAAATGTATATCATCACAGGAATTTCAAGTCTAAGTATTGTGGTCATTATACATTCCCAGGTCCCAATCTAGACTGTGTATTCCTTCCTGAGAAAGATAGGCCAGTCATTCTTGGGGTGAATTTACCTGCCCCGTGTTCCTTACTGAAAATACGTTTCTCTTCTTTTTCATTAGCACTTTCCTTCAAAACTTTCCTTCATTTTCCTCAAAGACATTCAGAAAGTTCCCAAAACTTTTATTCATGTTAACTACTTGCTAATTAACACTTATTTGCATCCCAGAGGGTTATTTTTAGCCTAAAGATCAGACAATTGCCAAACCAGAAATCCCACTCTTTGGCATGGATTTCAGGATTTTATTAAACCTGTCTACTAATCCAACATTTTGAAGATGAACAGTTCACTTTAAAGCACTGACACAGTATCCTTGACAAAAAAGGGAGTGCTTTGGCCAGTATGTATCCTTTAGGCTACGCACTCTGGAGAATAGCAGTATTAACTATCTGAATATAGCCTCAGCATTAACATGGAATAATAGCACTGCTTATGGAAATTTGCTAGCACAACAGATTATAGCTAATAGGTACTTGTATACCTAACTGCAAGAGTGTACTGACAGTCCTCAAAAATCCATAGCAATACCTAGTACCTATATGATAAGCACTGGGATTAAAGAACTTCTACTTCATAGATGGGGTGCAGTTTTCTGGAATCTGGACAAAAGGCATGTAGGCTCTCTGCTTCATTATGCCTGGCAAGTCAAATCTGTACAGTAATCTTGTAATTTTGTCGATCACCCAGTGAACTGCCAACACATGACTATGGACTAGCTTCAACACTATTGTTATGTAAGAATTTATCATTAGTGACTGATATACAAGTAAAGAAAAGAGAAATTATACAAGAGGTAATTTTAAACTCAAAGCAGGGGTAGGAGGCTCTGTGAACACTTTCCATACAACCTGGTTATACTTTGGCTTGCCCCACTTAAAGTATCATCTTTCTGTTAAGCTCCTTGAAGTCCAGTAAATCAGTGTTACTTTCTCCAAAAACTTGCTTTAAGGTGGAAGGTGTAGTACACACTGCTTTGCTTTCTCTGTCATCAGAACAGGCCTCCTAAGTGCTCTGTTGGCTATATGGATACCACTTTCTCTCTTTCTTTTATTTCAGAGTAAAATTCATTCCAGGTTTTACTTCTTTCCTAGCTTAGACATAACTGTTAACAGTCTGCCTTTGACTTTTCTTCATAATGCTAGCAGAAATTGGTTCTGAACTCTACATTTCCTGCCTTGCTTTTTTTTAGCCTTATTTTGGCCAGAGTCCACAATTTAGGTGTCCTACTACTTCCATATTTGTTTCAATGTCTGACCTAATGTTTATTGTAATCCTCTTCTGTCTTGTACTGACTGAGTTTTCTATTTGTTCACCTTCAGTTCATACACTCTATTCTTCTACTGTTTTAGATTTCTGATGCTTTGTTACCACAACATACTTCGGATACCATATAGGATCCTTTCTGCGGAGTAACCACAACTAAATTATAGCCCGCCCACCCCCCCTTAACTCCTAACCCAACTCCTCCTTCAGGTTTTGATGCTTGCATCACTAAATTGCCCTTCAGCCCTCACCATTCTTACACCGAATGGATACATCAAGGGCCTGTTATATTTCCTTCTCATAGTGTTTCAACTTGCCATATATTTTGTGGATTATCCCTCCTTCCACAGTTTCACAGTGCTATAAAATGGGGAAAATATTTTCCTAATACTACATAACCAGGGGTTAAATCTAATGGATGTTAACAATTTTTTTAGAGCTGCTTGTTTTTCTACATGTGTGAGGAGATTACTTTCACCAAGAATGCATATTGCCTCCACTTTTTGGTTACTGCTAATCTTAAGCTTGCACACCAAGGTACCTTTAAAAAGGAAAATCACAGCTGACAGACTAGATTCAATTCCTCTAGATGAAGTTTTTGTTGCATTCTGTAGGAATAAACATTTAAAACGGGCCTTTCAGTTTTCATATTTCTATCAGAAGCATTCTCTTCAGTCTTAGTGGCATTTGTAACAGTACACTGCCTACTGGTTTTTGTACTGCCTACTGATTTTTGTTTCACAGTACATCTTTAATGCAGTTTTAGGTTTAGAAGCAGGCAATTCAGTTTGAAACATTTTTTCATTAAAGTACAGTTGCGTAAGATCTTACCATAAACAGTGTATGCCCTGCTTCTCACAGTTGCAGTGTCTAACATGAGGTATCCTGCCATGGATAGTGTAACGTTAAGCCAGCATATCCAAGCCTTTGCACCTTTCTGGTATAGTACATCAGACAAATATCTTATACGCAAGGCATAAAGTACATACGTGATGTACAGATGCCTAATCTATAGAACTGAAGTTTCCCAGGAGGACCAGAATAACCCCAGAGAAACAGTATGCCCAACCAGGAAGGAAAACAGAAATAAGGACAGAAGAGAAAACCCCTCGGACAACAGTAGGACAACAGAAATTTAACAGGGGAGCAGGAGGAAGGGACCGAATACTCAAGTACTCCGTATACTGACCGAATACTGAAGCAGGACATCTACTGTTATAATAAAATCTTACACAACTGTACTACGTCCTTCCTTATTCAACTTGGGAGAGTACAAAAGCTGCAGTAATGTATGGTAGGAGGAAGGGAAAGAAGAGCCCTCCACAAACCCATGAAGGACAGCTCTGGCAAATTCTACCCTGGCCCTGGAAATGAAATCCAACTTATAATGCTTGGTAAAAGTGCAACAAGTAGCAGCTTCCAGGAAGGCTCTAGTATCCAGACCCTTGAAAAAAAAAAGTCTACTTCCCTGGTAGAATAAGCACAAACCCAAGAGGAAAGCTGCTTGCCATGAAAAAAAAAAATAGCACTGAGAAAATGGCCTTTGAGATTCATGAGGAGATGGTTTGCCTGACCATGGTCAAACCCAATTTCCTGGCATGAAAAGAAACAAAACGTTGCTCAGATTTACTGATGTATTTTGTCTTATCAAAGTAATATCTGAGCTTTCTATGTAAATCTGAGGTGTGTAATATCTTCTGACTAGCAATTTGCAAAGAAGGGAGGATGAATAGACTGATTCAAAGACAAATCATTAATCACCTTGGGAATAAAAGAAAGATTAGTATGAAGAGACACTCTTGTCCTTCTGAAAACACAAAAAAAGAGTAACTGTCCTGAGGGCTTGTCATTCAGACACTCTTGGCTGAAGTAACAGACACCAGCAATACAGTTTTCACAAGTACAATATTACAATGAAGAAGAAAAGGCAGGCTCAAAAGCGGTCTGAGCAAATTTTTCAAGAAAAAAAAGGTCCCAAGAAGGAAGAATAGGTTTTCTTGGGTGCCTGATATGAAGGACACTTTTAGGAATTGTTTGACTTCAAAACTAGAAGCCAAAGGAGGACTACAGGGCAGGCAGGCGGACAGAATTGTTTGGCCTCCTGCAAACGTCAAAGAAAACACTCAAAAAATCTGCACCAGAAAAGAATCAAAACCATGTCACCCAAAGTGCCAGTTGAAGTGTGGACAAGTGAGAGTGAATGAAAACAACATGGTCTTCTGTGAGAAGCAAAACCCTGCGAGTTAACTTGTGATGACTGCTCCAAATCAGGTAAAAGGAAAGGGGGAGCAAGTGCTGCCTGGGAGAAAAGGGAGTCACCAACAAGATAATTCTGGATGTGTCCCACATGACTTTGTGGAAGACAGCAGCGCAGTGGTGCAGAGGTAGTGTTGTCACCTCACAGCAAGAGGTTCTCTGGTTTGATGCTCAGCTGGGGTGCCTTCTGTGTGGAGTCTGCATGCTCTCCCTGCATTTGTGTGGGTTTCCTCCGGGTGCTCCGGTTTCCTCCCACATTATAAATACATGCGTCTGGAGTGTTTCTCCCTGGGCTTCAGCTGAAAACTGTCTTCGCTCCAAGTCAGACTTTCCCGGTTAACAAATGTTAAATAAAATAAATAAATAAAATAAGAAATAAACTGGTAAGTAAAGGAAGTGCAGATAGGCACACATGAAGAGACATGACACCCACTTTCCAAGCCGCTGGACTTGGAACTCTGGAACTGAGAAGCGTCTGTTTAGAGGGGAGGCAAAAAGATCTACTTGAGGAGTACTCCACTGATGGACAATGTCCAGAAACACCTCTCTGTGAAGCATCCATTTATGAGGATGTGTTATTGACCTGCTCAGAAAGACTGCCACTAGAATGTGCTCTGAGGGAATGTAAACAGCCTGAAGAACCAAGTGACATCAGATTGCAAAATCCCAAGCCTGAAGAGCTAGCCTGCAAAGAAGGTTAAGACTGTGTGCCCTCCTACTTGTTGATGTACCACATAACTGTGGTATTGTCTGTAAAAACCTTTAGAGGACCTGGAACCCAAAGAGAAAGAAAGGCTTGAAGAGCTAGGATTAGAACCCTCATCTCCTTGATACTGATGTGGTCTGACATCTGTTTATGAGAGCAGAGACCCTAAACTTTCAAGATTGTTGGAGGAAGCTCCTCAACTTTGATCAGAAGCATCGGTGTACAGCTCTTGAGCAGAAAGACGCCCTGAAAAGGCAGACATGCATTTAGGGAAACAGTAAAAGTTGTGTAAAATCTTACCATAAGAGCAGATGTCCTTCTCTTCACTATTGCAGTATTCCTTATAGCTGGGATCCCGTGCCTATGGAATCCTGATGTCTGGCCAGCATACCAAAGCCTTAGATTTTAATAGGGACATCATACGTCACACGTATGCTTCCCGCACACAGCGTAGGGTATAAATGTGACATATGGATGTACCATCCTCAAAACAGAAAAGCCCCAGGAAGAACAACAGTCTAAGTAAAGAGGAACATGTTCATCGAGAAGACGAAAGAAATAGGGGGAGGAGGGAAGGAGGAAATACTGTGACAGTGAAGAGAAGAATATCTACTGTTATGGCAAGATTTTACACAACTGTACTATGCATGTCTATATCACTGTTGCAATATTCTTTACACTAGGGAGAATAAAAAAGCTCCAGATGAGAGGTGGGAGTAGGAAGGTCCAGCACAGCATTCAAGAAAGCCATGCAGGATAGCCCTGGCAAATCTAGCTCTAGCCCTGAAAACCACATCTAACTTATCATGCTTGGTAAAAGTATGCACAGAAGTCCAAGTAGCTGCATAAAGGAAGACATTGTTATCCAATCCTTTGAAAAAAGCAAAAGAAGAAGCCACAGCCCTGGTAGAATAAGCCTTAACAGAACAAAAAAGGCTTTTCCCATAAAGAGTAACAAAATGAAATGGCCTTAGATATCCATGAAGAAATAGTTTGCTTAGAAACAGCCAAACCCTGATTTATGAATGGGTTTAGTTTTATCCAAATAATATTCGAGTTGTCAATGCAAATCCAAGGTGTGAAGAACCTTCTCACTTGCAGACTGCAGAGAAGGGAAAAAAGTGGGTGAATGAATAGACTGATTAAGAGACCAGCCATTAACCACCTTGGGCATAAAAGAATTAGTACAAAGAGACACCCTGTCCTTATGAAAAACTAAAAAAAAGGAGGAGCAGCCATAAAGGCCTGCAGCTCAGACACCCATCTGGCTGAGGTAAGGACCAAAAGAACAGTCTTCCAAGGACAATGCTGTAAAGAAGCTGAAGCTGCAGGCTCAAAAGGAGCCCGAATAAAATTTTCATTAATATCCTAGGAAGGACGAATAGGCTTCCGGGGGGAGGGGGGTCAAAGGCAGACAAGCAGAAATGGTTGACAGGTGGGCTTTATCAGAAGAGTATTCCAACCCAGCACTGAGCAGCTCACATAAATAAAGGAGAACCAAAGGAACTTCCACAGAAAGTTGATTCAGGTAACAAGCAAGACATAAAACAGAAAATCTCTTCCATCTGGATAAAAGATTCCCTGGTAGTGGGTTTTCTGGCCTCCCGCAGAATCCGAAACATGTCCTCAGAAAAAGGTGCCTAAAAGGGATCAACCCTATCACCCACAGTGTCAGTTGAAGAGTGGACAAGTGGAGATGGATGAGAGACCCCCTTGCTCTGTGTGAGTAGGTACACCCTGTAAGGTAACTTGTGATGACTGCCCTTGGCTAAATGCAAAAGAAGAGGGAACAATGTCTGAGCCAGAAGGGAGTCAACCAACATGATCTTGGGAGCATCTTGTTCTATTTCAAACAGGACCCTTGGTATGAGATGAAGAGGAGGGAAGGCATAAAGAAACATCCCCTTCCAGGAAAAAGAGGCAGCATCCACCTTCCAAGCCAGAGGACATGGGAATGTGGTGCAAGAGAGGAAGTTGTCTGTTCAGACAGGAGGCAAAAAGATCTACCTGAGGAGTAACCCACTGGTGGACAAGGTCCAGAAACACATCTCTGTGAAGCATCCACTTGTGGGTCTGGCATAATGTTCTTATCTGAAAGAATATAAATAGCCTGAACAGTAACCTGACACTGGACAGCTAAATCCAAACTTAAACAGCTAGTCAAGGGTAAGACCATGTCCCCCCTTGTTTGTTGATGTACCACATCACTGTGACACTGTCTGTGAACATTTTGTGTGCCCCAGGAAGGAAAAGAAAATGGAAGGCCTGAAGAGCCAAGAGAAGAGCTCTCATCTCTGTGACACTGATATGGTCCTTCCTTTGATTATGAGACCAAAGGCCCTGAACATTTACAGGGCTGAAGGAAGCTCCCCACCCAACATATGAAGCATCTGAAAAGAGTTCCTGAGCAGGGACTGGAGGCTGAAAAGGAATCCCTGGGTTTAGGGGCAGTTGATCAATCCAGCACTGAAGCTCTAACTTGAGACATGAGAGAAGAGGAATTGGAAAGTCTAATGGATGAGAATGCTGAAGCCAGCCAGCCTGACTTTAAGAACCACTGTAGCCTTCTGATATGAAGTCTAGCTAGAGAAAGCATAGGAATGGTGGAGACCATGTATCCCAGAGTCCTTAGAAACTCTCTGGCTGTAATGGAGGCCAGAGGAAGAAGGGATTGAAAGAATGCAATTAGAGTCAAAGCCTTGGGAGGAGGCAGGGATGCCAGCATTGGAATGGTCTGGATCCTGCACCTGAGAAAAACATGATCCTAAGGAGGAGTCAGGAAAGATTTTTGGAAATTCACTGTAAGCCCTAAGCATTGCAGTAGACAAATAGTATAGTGAAGATGCTCAACCAAAATCTCTGAAGAGGAAGCCTGAATGAGCAGGTCATCTAGATCAGGAAATATCTGTATTCCCCTCATCCTGCAGAAAGCGAGCAACACATTTGGTGAAAAAACCTTGGGACAGTAGAGAGGCCAACGGGTAAAGTAGAGAACTGAAAATGTAAGGAAGTAACAGAGAAACATAAAAACTTCCTGAAAAGGAGATGAATAGGAATATGAAGATAGGCATCCTTGGGATCCAAAGAAACTAGGAAAGCCTAAGAAAGAAGAGGTAACAAAGTTTGAAGGCATAACATTCAAAAGGTAGGAACCTTCAAACAGTGTTAGGTTGGGAAAGATCCAGAATGGGTCTCCAGGTGTATTCTTTTCTGGGAACCAGAAAAATTCTGAAATAAAATCCCTTCCCCTTTTGAGGAGTTGAAATTGCTTGGATGGTTTCTTGAGACAAAAGGATTTGAACATCTGGAAAAAAGAACAGCCACTCTTGAGGAGGATGAGGAATGCCCAAAGAGGGAAAAGGGATTTCCAAATCATGTAATACCCCTGACAAATGATGGATAGAATCCAAGAGTCCTGAGTGATCTGTAACCAATTTGGAAGGGACAAGGAAAGACAAAGTGATACAGGAACTTGATTTAGGAGGGAGGGAATAAGACAGTCGGACAAAATCTGGCTTGTCTGGAAAAAGAGGCTTCTGAGCTGCAGGAGTCTTGAGTAGACTTAGCAGCACCCTTTTTACCTTTGGGAAGACAGTGAGACTGTCTTCAGTAAGAGGCAGACTTGGTAGGGTAATTCCACTGAAATTTGGGAGCAGGGAAAACAAAAATATGTTTCATTGCCTTCATATCCTTACCTTTTCCTGAAGAGATTTGAAAAGCTCAGTAGCTCCAGATCCAAAGAGATTTTTATTGTCAAGAAGAGCATCCATCAGCTTGGCCTTGACATCATCAGGCAGAGGCTGGACATGAAACCAAGAATATATCCTCAACACAGAACCAAAGGCGGCAGCTCTGGATGAGCCATCAGCTGTGTTCTAACTACATTTAATGGAATGGTGAGCTACTTGTGATGAGGATCCTAACAAAGACAGGGCCAAAGTCTTCCCCTCAAAATCAGAAAGATCTGAAATAATCTAAAAAGCCTGCGAGAGAAGGGCCAAAATAAAATCAGTCATATGGGCCTGGCAACTGACAGCCCTGAAGGCCAGTGTAGCAGCAGTATACACTTTCTTACCCAACATTTCCATAGTTTTGCTATCCTTGTCAAAGGGAAGCAGCTTAGTAGAAGGTAAAAGCTTAGACTGTTTATCAGAAGACACAGAAATAACAGAAGGGTCAGCTGAGGGACATTTGTAAAGAAATTTGCAATCATCTGGCACCTTATAACTTTTTTTAGGGGCAGGGGGTTGGGAATCAGGAGCCTGAGAAGTTGCAGAAAAAGTACCCACCAAGGCAGCAAGAACAGGAGAAAGAGGACAGGGCTTGAAAGACTCAATTTGACAGAGTTCATAATACCCCTTTTAAACATTAGAAACCTGGTTACAGTCCCACTTAAAAAAACTACATCATATAGGAAACCGTATCCCCAAAGGAAATCTCCTCAAAAGAAGAATCAGGACTAATAGAATCCTCTTCTTCTGAGCCATAATCCAAGGGAGAAATAATCTGGGAGGAATACTCTCAAACAAAACCTGCTCCCTAGGCCTCTTAAGAGGAGTAGAAGACCAAGGGAGTGCAGAAACAAAGACCCCCTGAGGTGGCTTCAAAGCCATAAGGGCATTAAACAAACCCTGCATGCAAAATCCTGCCATTTGCACTGATAGTCCTTAGCAGCAGGAAAAATATGCTTAGTCTTCTGCTTCTTTTTCAAAGGGTCATCAGCCCTAAATATTTTAGGTGTCTCTGACCCCTGCCTGCATTCAATAACCATAGTGGGACTCTCCTCCATGACAAGGATTTGCAGAACACCCCTAGGCCCTTTGGATATTAATCAGCTGCAGTTCCCTCTGATCATCCAAAACAGACATCTACAGGCCCTCTAATCTATGAACCTATGAACATGCGAGAAGCCAGATCCATGCCAGCCTTTAAAGTGGTTGAGGCAGAGAAATCTCAGAGAGATGTCTGGTGGAGGTGGTACTACGCAAGAATCTAACTGAAATTTCTTGGCCTACTTCACAGATAGTTGACCCTCAGGCCAGGACAATTCCACCATAGTACCCTGAGCCAACAATTTAAGACCTTGGTTCTCTACATAAATAGCCAAAAAGGTGAGAATCATTCAAGTTTTCAAAGACAAATGCATGACAAATAGTTAAATATGGTCATGAGAAGCACCCAAGTAAAACAAACACTGCTCATGATGGTGGGGAACATGTCTCCCACAGTGGCATCTCCCCTTTCTGGATAATATGTAAAACTTCTTCTTCTTTCATCTTTTCCTGGTTAGGGGTCACCACAGAGGATCACCTGTCTGCTCATGATTGGCAGTGGAGGTTTACAGTGTTGAGTTGCCAGCCCAGCGCCCAACCTTCCACAAAAGGCACACACACACCTAGGGCCAATTTAGAGTGCCCAATCCACCTGCAGCATGTCTTTGGGATGTGGGAGGAAACCCACATGACCACAGGGAGGACATGCAGACTCTGCACAGGCACCCCAGCCGAGGATCAAACCGGAGAACCTCTTGCTGTGAGGTGACAATGCTAACTACTGCACTACCGTGGCCGCCCGATAATATGGAAAACTAACCATTACAAACAAAATAAGATAAGAAGAAAAAACAATGAGGCACTTATCTGAAAAAGGTTTGGCAACCAGCACATGAAAAAGCATTCAGAATGATGATCGGATTTGGCATTCAGAATGGCAGCAAAAACGTTCTGAGGATGGTACGTCCGTACATTACTTTTATGCCATGCTTGAAGAGCAAGTGTGTGACGTATGATGTCCCTATTACAACCTAAGGCTTTGGTATACTGGCCGAATGTCAGGCTGCTCTAGGCAGTGGATCCCTAGGATATCTACTGTAAGGAATACTGCAACAGTTATATAGAAGGACATCTGCTGAATCCACCAGTGGAGTTCAAGTCTGAGGCAGGGTAAAAGAGGGACTGTAATCTCCAGGGGGTGGCAGTGCTGGAACCAAACAGTCTTGAGATACCATTGAAATTTCCTCATGTTGAGTCTGGTAAAAGAAACCATGAGAATAGTGGATATCATGAATCCCAAGGTTTGGGGAAATTCCTTTGCAGGAAGAACTAAAAGAGGAAGAAGAGACTGGAAATAAGCAGCCAAAGTGAGGACCTTGGGAGACGGAAAAGAATCCAACATTGGGATGGTCTAAATCCTGTAACCCAAAAACACTTCGTCCTGAAATGGAGTCAATATTGATTTTTTGAGATTGTTTCTCCTGCACAGTATTGGGTTCACCCTCAAAGTGAAATGTAGATTCTGAAGGAGCTGCTGACAGGGAGCTTGAATTATAAGGCTGTCCAGATCAGGGAATGTTTAAATTCCCTGAAGTCTGCAAAAAGCTACTACGGGGGGCAGAAAATAAATATCCCTGGAGCTGTAGAATTACCAAAAGGTAAAGCAGAGAACTGATAATGAGAAGCAACAGAGAAAAGTAAAAATTTCCTGAGGTGAAAGTGAATAGCAATATGGAGGAAAGTGTCCTTCAAATCCAGGGATACCAGAAAAGACTGGGGAAGTACAAGAGGGAAAAGGGGTTGAAAAAACATCCTGAAGGAAGGGACCTTGAGAAAGTCATTAACATAGGGCAGGACTAGAATGGGCCTCTACAAGCCTCTCCATCCTGGGAACCAGAAGCATTCTGGAATAAAATACTGCTCCCTGTTAAGACAAAGTAACAGGTTGCATGGTTCTGTTCTCTACCAGATCCTAAAGGACTACAGAAAAATGAGAGGAGCTAGCAAGGAGGAGGCTGAGGAATGCCTGAAAAGAAAGTAGGGGACTTCCAGACCATAAAATAACAGTGTTGGATAATGCAGAGAACCTAGACATCTGTGGTTATCTGTTGCCAAACATGAAAGGATTAGCCTGAGAGAGACAAAAGAATCTGGCCAAAGGGGAGGGGAGGCTGGATGTCAGACAGATGCACACTCATCAGGAAAGGCAACTTTTTGGCCTCTAGCATTCTGAGTGGGTTTATATGGGAAAATCCATTAAGAACCATCTTACTTCTAGCAAATATCGAGGCTGCCTATGGACAAAAGATTTTGAAGGAAGGTTCCTCTGGAACTTGGGTACAGGAGAAATAAAATTTTGTCTCAAGGTCCTGCATAACCCTCCACGTATCCTGCAGTGTTTTAAAGATTAGGGTTGACTAAGGGAGAATCCAAAGGTTTGGTCTTAATGTCCTCAGGTCAAGCCTGTAAGCACAACTAGGAATACCTCCTCATAACAGAACACAGATGCAGCTGCCCTAGAAGAGCCTTCAGCTGCATTTAATGGAATGGTGAGATAGCAGAACTCACAATACAGGCATAATTCTTACTGTCTGAATCAGGCATGTCAGTCAACTCCCCAGCTGGGAGAGAAGAGACAGGACATATCTAGTCATGTAGATCTGATAACTGTTGGCCCTAAAAGTCATAGTAGTAGAAGAGTACACTTTTTTCTCATCTCTTTCCATTGCATGGCTGTCCTTGTCAGAAGCTTGGAAGAGGAAAGCAGTTTGGATGTCTTATCCATGGACATGGAAACCTCAGCAGGATCAGATGAAGGACTTTTAAAAAAGCATTTACTATCCTCAGACAGATAAAAACAGGAGGGACTTTAGAAGGTCTGGGTGAGTCCATTTGCAAGAGTTCATAATACCTCTTTTGGACTTCTTGAGACTTGGGAACAATACCATTAAAAGTGTTCCATCACTACGGACTACTATACCCAAAAGGATAATTCCTCAAAAAGGAGAGTCAGGAGACAAAGAATTCTCTTCATCAGACCACAAAGTTAAAGAGAGAGTGCATTTGTGAGGAATATGCTAAGAATTCTCATCTGAAGACTCAGAATCCCTAAGTCTCTTTGATGGGGTGGATGACCAGGGAGAAGCAACATCAGGGACAGACAATCCATGATGGGGTTTCACAGCCATGAGGGCATTAACCAGTCCTTGAATGAAGTCCTGCCACTCTTTATGAGGATTCTTAGCCAAAGTAGCCATATGTTTGGTTTTCTGTATCTTTTTTTAAAAGGAACATCTGCCTTGATAAATCTAGGAGGGTCAGACCCCTGCTTGGAGTCTATGAGGGTACCAGGCACATCTTTTCTAAAATTTGGGGAATCCCCCTCGGCCCTTCAGATTTATTCAGCCATGGTTCACCTTCTACATCTGTATCAGACATATGCACAGCCTCAATGAATGTGTGAGTGGGCAGCTCCATATCGGCCTCCAACTGAGTCTTGGCAAAGAGAAATAGCATCAGCACTGGACAGTCCTTGGGTTCTTCATCCAACCTGAGGGAGATGTCTGGTGCTGACTGGACAGCAGCCGACTCAGAGTGAGCTCTTTTAGCTTGTTTCTTAAGAGGCAACTGAACTTTGGGGCAGGAGGATTCAGACATGGTACCCTGGTTCAATAACTTCAGACACTGGTTTTCCAGATAAATAGAAAGAGAAGACAAACAACTGTAGTGTGTCTTGGGGACAAATGCCTGACAGACATCACACTGAGTATGGTCGTGCACAGCACCTACACAAACAAGGCACTTTTTGTGTCTGTCTTTATGGTGAATCTGCCTCTCACATGCATTTCCTCTCCCTGGATGGCATGAAAACAAACTATAAGGAGGAAAAAAAGAAAGGAAGGAATCCCAATGGGGCTCTTATCTTTAGTAGATGAACCAGCTCAATGAAGAGCTTACAGATAAATTCAGTAGTAGTTTTCAGACTGCGGCAAAGAAGTTCTAAGGATTAGGAGTTCTTATGTCACATATGTACCTTATGCCTTGCATGCAGGACATGCATCTGATGTACAATGTCAGGAAAGTGCAAAGGCTTTGGTAAGCTAGCCGGACATTAGACTATCCTCAGCAGGATATCCCAAGTTAAAAATACTGCAACAGTGATAAGGAAGGACATCCATTAAGTGTTCTAAAGTTACTAACTTATCAGAGTTATTAGGATCATTTTGCAATACCTATTGTCTTATTTTCTATGCAAAACCTTTATAAACCACTCTACTGCTAAGCTTTCCAACACTTTTTATATACGGTTGCTATCATGTTCAAGCCAAAGCTTTAAATCATGCATAATTGCACTCACCAGTTTAACTACATTAAAAGATTCATTATAAAATGTTATTGTCTGTACTTCAACAGTCATACCAGCTCTGACTAAAAGTTCTTTCTGAAGTTTGTCACAGTGCATGTAATCAGTTCCTTCCATGTCCATGTAGGTTTTCTGAGCCTTTCCCCTCAGGTAGGATGACAGGAGTTTTGTCAGTTCTCGGTGGTGGCACAGCACTCAAATGTCACCAGTTTGTTCATACGGGGCACAGTCTTAGGGTTGATAGCCACATTGAACAGACTGCTGTAACTGCACAAGATTTTGGGCAGTCCACACATGTGATTCCACAAGTTCCTGTATTTTCCCATGGTTAGGGTCACAGATCCAATACTGCAGGAAATTTAATAGTTCAAATATGGTATGCCCTTGGAAGCAGTACTGAGAGAATATGAAAACTGGCAAACCTCTGGTCAACTGCTAATGCATGCACCACCGGTATAAAGTCCACAGAGACACCAGAAGAAAGACTTATATAAAACACAGGATTATTCGATAATGAAATAAAATAAAATCACTGCTGTCTTGGCTTCTACGTCAAAACAAAAAGCCCCACAGTATCTTCAGTTACTTCTCACCAGCAGTGTTCATAATGCACAGCCCCCTCTATGATACAGGCTGTCTTTCCAAGCGACAAGTCCAAGACTGTAGTTATCTCCCAGGCCCAGCTCTATAAAGAGATACTTCCACAAGGTACACTCCATAGGTTAGCCCAGATGGGGCTTTTTACACTTCATTATTCCAAGGTCTTCTCCTTAGATAAACCTCCAAATAAGGAACCAGCTTCCTGAATGCTCTTCTAGCTACTTTATTTTATACAGAAGTAATTTACAACCACTTAATTACTTCCTACATAACACAACATGCTGCATAGGCTACTTATTTGTTGATGTTTGAATTATCCCTGCTGCAGTTTCCCAAGCTCTACAGATAGATTAACATAGCTTAGAACACCTGGGAGGTAGAAGGGGAAGGGTTAAGGAGCCCCTGGAGAAGTGTCCCAGCAAGGCTTAACCTAGATCTGGAAAAATAATCTGCCTTGTAGTGTTTTGTAAAAGTATATACAGAGGACTAAGTTGCTGCTTCTAGAATACTTCTTGAGTCTAACCCTTTCCAAAGGCCACAGAAGAAGACAAGACACAGCAGAGTATGCCTTGACCCTGCCTGGAACGGTTTTGTTGTAGTCAGAACAACAAAAGGTAATAGCCTGAGACAACCAGAGAAATAGTCTGTTTTCACATATGCTGTCCCTTCTTACCTTCACAAGAAATTATCAGATGTTTTCAAGAAGTTTGTTCTGTCAAGATAGTACCTGAGTCGTCTGTGGTTATCCAAGGTATGATGTACCCATTCTCCCTCATTCTTGGGTTCAGGAATGGCTAGTTTAGCTTAAAGTAAACCACAATACAAATTTAGGCATAAACAAAGGATTTGTTTTCAAAGAAACCTTATTTCTGTGGAAAATGAGACAAGGTCACCCTACCATAAAATATTTCATCTCAGACACTCTAAATGCAGAGGTCACAGCGGTCAGTAAAACTATTTTCCATGTTAAGAAACCTAACTTCTTCACTCACTTCCTTACTTCTATCAAATCCTCTGTCCTGACTTTCTCTGCAAATATATACCATAAGCATGCTTTTCTCGTTTCATATTAATGTTTTTTACTATGCTAACTTACCTTTAATTTCTCTATAAACTGGGTACAATTGTCATATAACCTGCTCTATTATTAACTGGTGTTTTCATATTATGTCTAATTTGTTACAATTATTTAAACTATAGATGTTTTTGTAATATTTTTGAAGATTGTAAAATTATCTGTTCTTAAAGTGTGTTATCATATGTCATTTTTCTCCCCGGCCTCCACTGAAAATGGGCTCCTACCCATTCAGACATTCCTGGTAGTCAAATGTCAATTAGTAAATAAAAAAGAACCTCAAATCAGACAGATGACCTGGTTCAAGGAGTGCATTAGCTTCTCTGACACAAAATGAATATCTCACAGAGGAGACATTGGTTTTCTTGGAGGTCTCCCCCTTTCAAAAACATTTTGACATGGAAATGCATTGAAGGGGGGGGGTGGTTCTAAGCACAGGCATGCTGAAATGGCGAACTAATGAACCTTGATAAATGAATAAGACAGACCATAGGAAAGTAACTCACAAAAATAGCGCAAAACTAAAGAAATACGCGTCTTGAATGGGTGCCAGTTATTTTGCTGGCACCAACTTAGAAATCCTTTTTCATTAGCTCATACAAGACTTTTAAGTAGCAGACTTTCTTGCCTTCATTAATACTTGTTGTACAGCCTTAGAATACAGGTGCCTAAAAGGTATTAATACCCTATCATCGAGGTAGTCAGCTGAAGTTGTTTGGGGTTGGGATGATCAAACTTCCCTGTTCTTGTGTGAGTAGATCTAGTCTGTGAGGAAGAGTGTGGTAATTGCATCTGGCCAATTCCAAAAGAAGGGAAAACCTCTGTTGCCTGGACAAGAAGGGAGTCACCACAATGATATTGGGGGATTCCATCTGAATTTTCAGAAGTACCCCTGATAGCAACTGAAAGTGTGGAAAACCATACAGGAAGATTTCTGTCCAAGAAAAGAAAAGGCATTCATCCTCCAGGCCTTCTTGCATGGAGTCCTGGAGCAGAATTTTACTAGATGATTGTTTACAAAGGAGGCAAAAAGGTATACTTGAGGAAATCCACACAAATGAATCAAATCTTGTAAGACCCCCCCCCCCAATCTGGTTTCCATTGCCTTTCTCTGGCACAGCTTGCCTGCCATACAATTCTGCTCTGAAGAAATGTAGGATGCATGCAGAGTGAGACTATGCCATAAAGTTATACCCTGTGCTAACATGGCAAGTCTGCATGGGGGGGGGGGTCAAGATCTGGTTCCCCTTGCTTGTTTATGTAGCACATTACTGTGGTGTTGTCAGTAATTCAGTAACTACTTGAAAAGGTCCAGGGGACCAAAGATGACTCAGAGCGTTGTGTGCCTTGATAAAAGCAAGCATCTCTTTTGTGTTTATGTGCTCTGGTCTGCTTTGTTGTCCCGGATACCTTGTAATTTAATCCCCTTGATACTGCACCCCCCCCCCCCCCAAGCAAGGTCTCAGGCATCTATGGTGACAGCCTGCTTTGCAGTAGAAGGAGAAAAGGAGAGCTCTGGATTCAGGGATATTTGATTTGATTCCTCATAAATCCCAGAACTAGAATGTAAATGGAAAATGGGACCAAAGAGATATCAGATACCATTGCATCTTTCTCATATGGAGTCTTGCAAGAGGTAGCACAAGTTTTATAGATGCCATGAGACCCAGAATCCTGTAGTATTCCCTCACGGTGACCAAAGTCCAAGTGGAAAACCCCTAGAATAGATCTAAATAGAAATCTACTTTTTTTTTCCTTTGGAAGAAAATCTCTTTCAAATGAGCTGTCAAGCAGATATCCCAAGAACACAAACCTGTGTAATGGAGTCAAAAAGATTGTTGAATGTTCTCTTGGAATCCCAGCCTGTGTAGAAGGTGTCTAACCCAATCCCTAACACTTTGAAAAACAGTCTGCAAAGATAAACAAGTTATCTAAACATGGGAAACTGTGGATACCCTTTAGTCTGAAATGGGCTATGATAGGAGCAAGACACTTTATGAACACTCTTGGAGCAGTGGACAGAGCAAAGGGTAAGGCAGATAACTGATAACAATCCAGGCACACAAAACCTTAAGAAATGCTATAAATCTGGATGAACAGGAATGTGATGGTATACATCCTTTCAATATAAGGTTACCAAGAACTCAAATGAGGATGAAGGGGTAAAAGGTTGTGAAGGGAAAGCATTTTGAACTTGGTCACCATCACAAACTGGTTTAGAAAAGAAAGATCCAGAACTGGTCTCCAGAAATTTTCTTTCTTTGGCATGAATAATTATTGAATAAAATCCTTTTCCCAACTTGGAAGGATGAGCTCCTATTACTCCCTGTGACAGCATGTGTTGTAGGACAGAAGAAAAGGTGGGGGGGGGGGTCTGTCAGATGTGGAGGAATTCCCTGGGAAAGAGATATTTCTTCCCATTGCCACCTGTAGCCTTGAGGAATCAGTCTCAGAACCCATTTGCCCAAAACAATCTGTTGCCAAAGAGAAATAAATGGAGATTCAGACTTTCTGGAAGGGATAAGGGACTGCCAGAGTAGGAGAGGAAATAAGGTCCCTTAACTAGATCATTTTGACTTATTTGATTGTCCTTTATTCTGTGGCATTTCTGTTTTCTTTTTGGACCCTCCTGTCACTGCTTACCAGTATTTTACTGAGACATTTTGTTTCATGCCAAAATTGTATGATGGAGCAGAAAATTCCTTGGAAAATTTGGAGAAGGAAGGCTGAACATTTTAAGAGATCCCCTAAATTAGCTTACCTCTCTCATATAACATTTTGATAATCTCTGCAACAGTGGGCCCACATACTAATTCTCTATCCAAGGGAGAATTTAAAATCTAATTTTTGACATCTTCTTGGAGGTTCTGAAAACACAGCCATGCAAACACCCTCAACATAGTACCACTGGCAAAAGCCCTGGATGTAGTATCCCCAGAGTTACATACATACTTTAAACAATGAGTAGTGACCTGAGAAAAGGAAGAAACTAAACCACACAAACCAGATTTTTCATCACATAAGGGAACTGCTGATAAAACATTCCTCATACTCTCACAATTTGTCAGAATAAGCATTACCATATGAGCCTGACAATTTAAAATTCTAAAACTTAAAGTTTCAGAAGCATACACTTTTTTTCCAAACTTATCAATAGCTTTACCATCCTTGTCTGAAGGAGGAGGATTAGAACTAATGTCTGACAGCAGATGGAGTAACTAAAAACTTGTGTGTTCTGATAATGTTAAGTACATACTCAGTACTGGTGCCAAAACAACATCAGGATTCTATTATCCGTACTGTGAGCTATAGTGTTTAATAACGAGGGTGTAGGAAGAACCGCTTGTACTTTGTCAGTAGACCCACCATGGCTGTTAGCAACTGCTGAGGTCCTCCTGCCATTTCCATGATCAAAGAGAAGCAGTGATTTCTGGGCAAGCAGGATGCTATCAGAAACATACCAGTCTTTCCCTTCGTATCTTTTAAATCATGCTGGGCATCAGGAATATGAGACTGAGAGGGAAAGCCATAGACAAACTACCCTGTCCATGTTATGAAAAAGGCATCTACTGCACAAGCCTCTTTCACATGGTTTCGTGAAAGCTGAATCAAGTTTCTGCTTTCTTGGAATGCAAACAGACCCATCTAAGGGAACCCCATCTGTGGACTATTTGAAGGAGGACCTCCCAGTGTAAAGCCCCCTCATGGGGGTCTGCATCTTCCTACTTAGCATCTCCATTACTATATTTACCTCTGAGGAGATGTAAACAACTTTGAGGGATATTTTCTGCTGGACTGCCAACAACCAGGCTGTCATTGCAAATCTGAGGAGTTGGGTAAGATGTTGTACCCCACCCCTTTGTTGATTAAGTGAATCAACCTGAAGAATCTATTAACAGAAAAATATGTTTGCATTACTGAAAATACATGTAGCAACAATGCTTTACCCACAACTGCCTGTACTTGCTTGTTCTATAGCTCAGACAGCACTACACAACATGGAAGCACTCTTATACAAATGATGTCCTACTTGCTACCAAAACTCGTAGTAAACCCAAGATTACATATTTGGAACAAAAAACAAGGAGAAAATATTCTATGCTTTCAAGAAACAAGCTCTTCCTCAGTGCTAAGTAACATTCATTAAAAATAACAGATTTAAACATAAATCACATGATTACAGTACACCAACTGGAACACAGTAAAACCATATAAAATTTACAGGATGTAGTCAATATCTAAGAGCAAGTAGATTAAATATTAAGGACACTGATTTTTAAGGAAGAAATTTATAATATATCTAGGCAGTTTAAATGTGAAAGTTATAATGATAAAGTATTAGAAACAAAGAAATTGAAAAGTTACAGAGGAGTGTAAGGATGTTGCAAAGCCTTATTTGTTATACTTAATCCACCATGACTGAGGATGAAGCACAACTCGTTCATTATAGAACTAAATTTAACAGGCAAACTAAGTTTGTTAAGGATACCATTGGAAACTATTGGTCTGTCCTTACTTCTGCACCCAACATTCAAAACAATGTTGGAAATAACCTGAGGTTCAGTGTCAAGCAAAAAATATATTACAAAGAAAATTGTTTTGTTTATCCATTAAACCTTTCAATTGTCTACTGTACCATGTTTTGTCAATTTTGTATTTATTTCAATAGGAATATCAGTTTTGTATATATTATTACAAAGTTTTTTTTCTTTATGTCATTTGCTTCTTATAAGTCTACAGATTTAGTGTATTTAGAAAACATTGATTTAAGTAGTTGCTTTTATGTAAGTAAAACAATTTGGATATTGAAATAACTCTTATCAGAACATGTTTCTTAGATACACAGACAAGTTAATACAAATGCTTTGGCAAAATATAGAATGGACAATGTTAATGATCATAAATTTTCATTTAGAGTTATCACTGTAACATCAAGTAGTGATCTGTCCTTAAAAAACAAATATGTTCAATATAAATAGGTCACTTATTTGCTTATTTATTGATGTACTGACATTTGTTAAATAAGAAAGTTCACTGGGCCAAGAGGACTAAATTTCAGTGGAGGCCTGGGGAGAAAATCTCCAATTACAGTTACAAAAATATAGTTACATAAGAACATACAGTGGATAAAAAAGTTTACACACCCCAGTTAAAATGACAGGTTTTTGTGATATAAAAAAATGAGACAATAAATAATTTCAAAACTTTTCCCACCTTTAATGTGACCTATAACATGTACAATTCAATTGAAAAACAAACAAATCTGTTAGGGGAAAAATATTAAAAATAAAAAAAGTATGATAAGCTCGTTGCATAGCTGTGCACACCCTCAAACTAATACTTTGTTGAAGCACCTTTTGATTTAATTACAGCATTCAGTCTTCTTGGGTACACACCTGCCACCAATTAAAGAAACTCTGATTAACCTCAAATAAAGTTCAGCTGTCCTAGTAGGATTTTCCTGGCATTTACTCAGTTGCCTGCTACAGCAAAAGACATGGTTTGCAGACAGCTTACAAAGCATAAAAGGGATCTTATTATTAAAAGGCATCAGTCAGGAGGTACAAAAAAATTTCCACAGCATTGGATATACCATGGAACACAGTGAAGACAGTCATCAAAAAGTGGAGAAAATATGGGACAACAGTGATGCTGCAAAGAACTGGACGTCCCTCCAAAATTGTTGAAATGACAAAATGAAAACTGATCAGGGAGGCTGCCAAGAGACCTACAGCAATATTGAAGGAGCTGCAGGAATTTCTGGCAAGTACTGGTTGAGTACTACATGTGACAACAATCTCCCATATTCTCCATATGTCTGGCCTATGGGGTAGGGTTGCAAGACGCAAACCCTTTTTTAAACAGAAAACACATTTGGTGCAAAAACAACACTTCGCATCATCAAAAGAACATCATCCCCTTGGTGAAGCATGGTGGTGTGGCAGTATCATGCTTTGAGGTTGCTTTTCTTCAGCTGGAACTGGGCCTTTAGTCAAGGTAGAGGGAATTATGAACAGTTCCAAATACCAGTCACTTTTGGCCCAAAACCTTCAGGCTTCAGCCCGAACCCAGACCTAAATCCCATAGAAAATCTGTGGGGTGACCTGAAGAGGGCTGTGCACAAGAGATGCCCTCACAATCTGACATATTGGGAGCACTTTTGCAAGGAAGAGTAGGCAAATATTGCCAAGTCAAGGTGTGCCATGCCGGTAGACTCCTACCCAAGAAGACTGAATGCTGTAATTAAATCAAAAGGTGCTTCAACAAAGTATTTGTTTAAGGGTGTGCACACTTATGCAACAAGCTTATTGTAATTTATTTTTATATTTCCCCCCAACATATTTGTTTTTCAATTGAATTGTACAGGTTATAGGTCACATTAAAGGTGGGAAAAGTTTTGAAATGATTTACTGTGGTCTTATTTTTGTATATCACAAAAACATGGCATTTTAATAGGGGTGTGTAAACTTTTTATATCCATTGTATTTGCAAGTGTTGAAGATGTACAATGATAATTACAACATCAGAATATTGATACAGAAAGCAATCATACAACATCAAGTATTGATTCAAAAAGCAATCATACAACAAATTATTCACTCAAAGGCATTCATAACCAGTGTGTTTGTTTTTAAGTCATAACAATTTAAACAGATTATATAAATAAACACTCTATTAAGCTATCACCTGATCCCGAAAGGACAAGAATAATAAAAACAAATCTTCAACCCAGAAATCAGCAAGGTAAGTGAAAAAGAGGTCTAGAATGCGACCAACAGGAATCACTACATGGGAGTATGCAGAAAACACACTTGCACA
The DNA here is from genome assembly GCF_019279795.1 of Protopterus annectens. Taxonomy (NCBI): domain Eukaryota; kingdom Metazoa; phylum Chordata; order Ceratodontiformes; family Protopteridae; genus Protopterus; species Protopterus annectens. Next base: position 16,159,860 of record NC_056743.1, read on the forward strand.
GTAAGAAGAGTTCAATATGCCAATTGCTTCAGAGGAATTCTACTGGTAGTCTCACTGTGCTTGATTGGCTAGATACTTGTTAGTTTGGTTTGAAAGTAGCTAGGTTGAGGGAAAAAACTATATTTTGGCTAGGGATAGGACAGACAGACGTTAGCGGTAACCAAGGGTACCTAGTAGTGTGCTCCCGACACAGCTAAAACAGGTGGTCGGAAGTCGTTCAGTAGTATTACTTAAACATGCATTGACTTGTTTCTTAGAAGGTCTATTACCATGCTGCGGCTGGTGAATCTGGTATTTTAAGATACAGGTCAGAGCCTCTGGATGGGTTTAACTTCACAAACTGCAGAGGTTAGGAGAATCGCAAGCACACTGCTTGAAGACGCTCAGTCCTGGTAAATGTGGGATTTAAAAATCCAACATTAATTATTTTCATGCACATAAACATTCAGGTTTGAATAACACAGTTAGTATTAAACAAATTTTGTAAATTAGATCCTAAGATATTTAAAATTAATGTAACAACTTTGATGTGGTTTTGCTGTGTTCAGATTAGTATACTATAGTCATGTAATTTCTATTTAAATCAATTGTTTTAAGTGAATGTTACTTAGCACATTGTGGAAGAGATTCTATCAAAAGCTTTTCTTTCTAGAACAAATTTTATCAAACCGTAGAGAACAAGGTTTGTCAAAAGAAACCATAACCCTAAGCTCCTTGATATAAAGTTAATCTTGGTTAAATCTGGTAGGGATGACAAATGTGTACTTATTTTGAGTAAATCCCTGGAGTGCAAAATTCAGAACAAGACTGACATCTTTTCCAGAACCATGATTCTGCAGCATTCTGTTGACTCAATAGGGCTACTGCAACTTGGTTATTAATAACAACCCTGATCTCCAGAAACCGGGACCAACTCAGTTTCACTAACAAATCTATCTATAACATTAAAGGCATTTTTGAGTGTAATAACACTAAGTATACCAATAATGGAAGAATGCCCAAGAGTGGTGATTGTTCCTACTATAGTTTTACCTTTGAAAGACCAAATGTGGTTGTGCATAATTACCCTATGTAGGTAATTTCAATTGTACTACTAGTGGTGTTATCTATATTGCCCTATGTTTACATTGTCCATTTCATGTTGGTAAAACAGAGAGCAGGCTGAACAGATGCTTATATGAGCATCTTAGAAGTATCAGAAAGGGCGACAACACCAATGCACTTTTTAAGCAATCTCTCATGTGCAAAGATTTTAAAAAGTTTTTACTTTTTTATACTTGAGAGGGTTGTAGACTGTGAAATTTTACTTTTAAAAAGAAAAATATACTGGCAGATTTTACTGAATACTCAAGTCCCACCAATTTGAATGGGCATCTGATTGTTGCACCTATTTTAAAAGCAAGGCATAACAGACTGAACAAGTCGGCTGTCATAGATCATGAATTTGTTGTTTATTTAAAGGATGTTGTTTACCTTCATGCTGATGATGTCCTTTCTACAGGGAATGAAAGTATTTAATTGTGATACTCTTTACATTCCCTGTGGACTTTTTTTTGGTTTGGTAGAGTTTGGAATGTTCTTTCCGTGTTCTTTTGGAGTTTATTTGTTTTGCTTTCTCTACAGATGGGCTATGATGTTACAGGATTTGTTTTCAGAGAAGTAACATGGTCCTGGTTTAGTTGCAACAAAAAGTTTAGATAGTGGCCTCATCACTATCAGTATACCCACTGGTTTGGTTACATTTATGATGCAGTTGTCACATTTTTTTTACTCCTGTTCATGGTTCTATTTTGGAGAACAATCAGCAACAGGGGACAGATGAACTTAATGCACCTCCAGATACTCTTTGTCCATGAAATGAAGTTTAAACTGGAAATGGTCACATTTCACTCAGGAATTTGACTTGAATCATTAAATGAACGTAGTTTAGATTACTCGTTGCTTCCACCCACACCCTTCAGTGGCAAAACTTCAAAACATGGCAACAATGCAACCAAATATTATGGAAGCCTTCAGAAACAGATCAAGGACTTTGGTAAGAAACCTACTAACATTAAAAGTTTATTTTCAAGCATGTTTGCAGAATGGCTTTGTGCCAAATGGACTGAGATTTCATAACTTTCCTAATGGCACTATGCCTAATTCTACTAATCACAAAGAACAGATTGTTAATTCCAATGGTCTAGCATGGAGTATTTAAATATTTTAATTAGGTATAACTATGACATTTTTAAAAAGTTATGCCAAGAAGTGTTCAAACTTGATGCCACCATTAAGAAGGATGTTTTACTTGAGAGCAGAAAGACTTTATACAATGGTGCATTTGATAACATCAAGAAGCATATATATGTGGTGCGCCTCAGGAAGGAGAAAAAACCTTTAAAGGGACAGGAATGAGTACAATTCAGAGAATATACATACAAATATATAAAATTTCATACAAGGTAGCTAATACATCTGCTATAACCCCCAGAGGCTGTTGATTTTAATGAAACAAACAGCAGTGTTTCTTTTATAGACCCTCCCATCTCAGGTGGTCTGAGAAGATCACAAACCAATGACCAGTGTAATACTCTGGTCATAACTCACACAGGAAGAAGGGCCAGAAGAATTATCACCCCAAACATGGGTCACCATAAATGTGGTAACTTTTTCTTCTATTCAATCTTCTGAGTCTCATTTCCATATACACTTTGTGTGGACATTTCTGAGGCTCACATCAGTTTGTTCAAGTGTTAATCTTTACTCCTGCCATGACATTTAATTTGGTTACCACCACTGTGGTAATGTTACTGACTTTTCACTGGTAGTTTAGGTTCATAGGCAAGTACTAGGCTAACTGCCCAAGTGCATTTATAAGCCTAGCCAGAATGTGTTAGCTTTCGCCACCCCCTTAGATTAGTTCCTTGTTCCCCTGTCCAGCAGAGCTACTGCAGTGATCCCCGGGGTAAACTTTCTGTTTCCCATCCACCCGTCAAGGTTTCTCTTGAAGATTGTTAGTGAGAGGTTCTGCCTGATATATATTGGAATCCTGTTCAAAGTATGGGGAGTCTCTGGGACAGGAATCTATCCCTCCAGCATGTCTTATTTATCATTGTGGTAAGGTTTATAGCTCAAGAGTGTGGGGCACTCTGGGATTTGTTTTTTTTTTTTTTTTAGGTGGAGCATGTCCATCAATTCTGGGTTGGACATGGCCTTGTATGTCAAGCACAGATCACCTCTGAGTAAGCGGTATGCAACAGAGTACAGCTGGAGTTTCTTGAGTCGGGCTGCATAAGGCATCTGTTTGAGGCCAGTAATCCTCTTGGTGAGGTACTGTTGTGGTCTTTCTAGCTGTTGCAGGTGTCTTGTACGGTACATCCCAAATGGGGAATTCTATTCTATGATGGGTCTAATGAGTGATGAGTAGAGGCGCACAATAACCTCTTTTGTTCTAGATGCGAACCCTTTTGTGATTAGGTGGGCTACATAGAAGGGTTTTCTACCCACCTTGGCAATATGATTATCAAAGGAAAGATTACTATCTACTTGGGTCCCCAGATCCCTTATTACATTTTCTGTATTTAGGGGACTACCACTTATGTGGTAGTTCATGGGTATGTTGTTTTTTTTCCAAAGGGGATGACTATGCATTTTTTGGCATTTAGTTTGAGGCCATGATTTTGACACCAGGTATGCGTCTCAATAAGATCCTTCTGGAGGGTGTCTGTATCAGCCAGGGAATCAATTATGGCCCCTAGTTTGCAGTCGTCTGCAAGCTTGGTCAGCCATAGTCCTCCTATGCTTGCCTGTACCTCTGAGAAGTATATACCAAACAGGAGGGGTCCTAGGACTGAGCCTTGGGGGATGCCACTTGTAACCGGTTTAGTCGGACATAGAGCCTGCAACTCTCACCATGTAGGTTCTTATCCATGAGCCAGTTGGCAGCCCATCTCGTGACGTAGGGGGTTTATGTTCAAGCTGGTGAGTTTGTCTATAATACTAGAATGGGGAATGGTGTCAAAAGCCTTTGCGAGGTCTAGGTAGGCTGTGTGGACCTCCTTTCCCTCGTCTAATGCCTTGGTAACCATCTCAAAGACGTCCACCAGGTTTAGGAGGCATGATCTGCCCTTAAAACCAAACTGGGTAGGGTCCAAGGTTTGGAGGTTCGCAATGTCTCTGTTAATGAGTTCCATAATGATGTGCTCCATAGCCTTGCAGACCAGGCTAGTCAGGCTTATAGGGTGATAGTTCTCGGGGTCTGTTGTGGCGCCACCTTTGTGGAGTGGGATAACTGTTGCTATGCACCATTCTGTGGATACATAAGCCTGTAGAGAGGCTGAGTTTGAACAGTGTTTAGGTGAGGGGTTAGTTCATTTTGGGGCTCTTGTAAGACACAGCCTGGGACACCGTCCAGTCCCACTGAAGCTGTGTTTTTGGCTTTGGATAGGGCTGTTTTAACCTGTGTGTTGGTGATTGATGGGGCCCTACTTTCTTCTGGTATGGTTATCGTCTCTTTAGAGGATGAGAGGGGAGTGAAGTTTGCACTGAAACTGTCTGCCAGAATGTTGGCAATATCAGTCGGTTCAGTGTATTTTGTCCCATCCTGCACTAACTCAGAGCAGATATGAGAGTTTCCACTTAGGTTCTTGACATAGCTAAAGAATGCTTTGTGGTTATCTTTGGAGTCATTGGCAATTTTTCTTTCAAAACTAGCCTTGGATGATTTAATGAGGGATCACAGTCTCTTGCCGATACTGATCAGGGATGTCTTTCCTTCTTGGGATTGTACTCTTTTCTGTACTAATTTCCTCCTTCTGTTGTATAGCTTGTTTATGGCAGGGGTCCACCAGACTGGTTTCATTTTCTTGGAGGAGTGATTCTTGGTTTTACTTGGGCTAGCACAATCCATGCATTCCTGCAGATGCTCATAGAGTGCCTTTGTAAAGGTTTCAGCAGCTTGGACGGCATTGTCCTTTAGCATGGGGGCTGTGAACCTTTCCACCTTGGTCTTAAGTAACGTGAAGTTTGCTTTTGAAAAGTTTTTCACTGTGGTTTCCTTGATTGGGGGTGGGGGCGGAATGTGGATATCCAGAGTGATTAGTCTTATGGTCTGATCTAATCAGCGAGGGGTTGACCTCCAGTGTGGAACACCAGTTGCCCATGTTGGTGATGACCAGGTCCAATATGTTGTTCCCTCTGGTGGGGGTGTTGACTAGTTGATCTAGGGCATTCGAGTTTATAAACTCTAGGAAGGCAAGGGAGTTAGTACTCGAGTAGTTCTCCCAGTTTATGTTTGGGTAATTGAAATCACCCAGTATTAGGGTGTTTGGTAGAATCTTCATATTTCCCAGTGTCTCCAGAAATGCGGAATGGGGGTCCTGGGTCATGGTGGGTGATCTGTAGCAAGCTACAATTTGGATTGTAGTTTTGCCCATTGTTACTTGCACATGAATAATCTCAGATGCACTGTGCTGCGCCACTAACCTGGAGGTGTGGGTATCCCTTTCGACAGCTTTGACTGAAAACCACCACGGAAGATGTAAATCAGACCAGGAACAGGATTCTTGCACCAAACGATACTCTTTTATTGTAAAACCACAATGAATTGTTCAAAAGATGTTGAGCGCTTTCATCAATATACATATGACTTCCTCAGAACACAATATAGGAAGAAACAGTTCCCTTATAAATACAAAAAAACGCCCTTTTTCTCTAATTATTCAATTAAAAGCTAACAGTTGATGACAATTAGTAATTAAATGCCTTCTATATCAATGCAGCATCCTACACTGACAAAAATTCCTGTTACATCCCTCATGCTTATATTCAATATTAAATACTAAATACAATAATAAACATCAATGATTAAAAATGAGTAGTAACTTACTAAATTCAACTACTAAAAAAACTACAATCTGTATTGACTAAGAATAAAAAAACAGACTATGTCCTATTATATTGTATAAAATGACTACTTATTACATTATACAGAAACATATAATATATGTGTATATATGTCTCCAGAACCCCATCAAAGTGAATAATATTAAATGAAATAAATACAATAACACTTATTACAAATAATATGCTGAGAATATACAACTATGTATAAACTACCTGTCTAATAATGAGCTCATCCAGGAATACGAAATAAAAAAAATAAAAAATTAGTGCACTGATGATATCAAATTATGTTCTAACTAATGGTTTAGTGGGGATCATTTCATTAAGTCCTGGTGATATGCCCGCATTTAGTCTTATCTGCCACTTGATCTCCTTTTCACTCACTATAGCCCTAATATTTCCCCCTCTGGGGTTGTATGGTATCACTTCTAAAATAGCAAATTTAAAATTCTTACAATTTGGGCTATTAATAAGATGCCGGGATAGGGCATTGTTCACATCTTTTTTTCTAATGCAATACGTGTGATCGTATATCCTATTCTTCAGACAACGATCCGTTTTCCCAACATAATAATTATAGCATGTGTCACACATAGCCAAATATACTAAATGTTGTGACAAACAATTACCAGGACTAAACCATACCTTGCTTCGTAAATTGTTGTTTAATGTGATAGTAAGTTCCTCAAAAATATACCTACAATAATTACAACGTCCACATTTTGTGGTACCCCCCTTAGATGTTTTTCTTTTCTTGTAATGACTAGTTGTAACTTCTATAATTCTCTTGATGTTGTTTCCTGTTTTATACACAAAATGTGGCTTGGATGGTACTTTGTCTTTAATGGTAGGATCACTAGTAAGTATATTCCAATTGGAAGTAATGATGTCTTTTACTTCTTTGGTGTGCCTCCCATATTTCAATATGTATGCCTTTATATAGTTGCCATAATCATTGTTGTCATTGGCATTTTTACCCCTTTCCCTATTGTTCTGGAGGCCCATACCTAGTAAAGGTGGATATTTCTTGCCCCATTCCTAATTAAATGCTTTCTATCTCAATGCAGCATCCTACACTGACAAAAATTCCTGTTACATCCCTCATGCTTATATTCAGTATTAAATACTAAATACAATAATGAACATCAATGATTAAAAATGGGTAGTGACTTACTAAATTCAACTACTAAAAAAACTACAATAAAAATATGTATTGACTAATAATAAAAAAAACAGACTAATAATAAAACCCTTCTGGAGGGTGTCTGTATCAGCCAGGGAATCAATTATGGCCCCTAGTTTGCAGTCGTCTGCAAGCTTGGTCAGCCATAGTCCTCCTATGCTTGCCTGTACCTCTGAGAAGTATATACCAAACAGGAGGGGTCCTAGGACTGAGCCTTGGGGGATGCCACTTGTAACTGGTTTAGTCGGACATAGAGCCTGCAACTCTCACCATGTAGGTTCTATCCATGAGCCAGTTGGCAGCCCATCTCGTGACGTAGGGGGTTTATGTTCAAGCTGGTGAGTTTGTCTATAATACTAGAATGGGGAATGGTGTCAAAAGCCTTTGCGAGGTCTAGGTAGGCTGTGTGGACCTCCTTTCCCTCGTCTAATGCCTTGGTAACCGTCTCAAAGACGTCCACCAGGTTTAGGAGGCATGATCTGCCCTTAAAACCAAACTGGGTAGGGTCCAAGGTTTGGAGGTTCACAATGTCTCTGTTAATGAGTTCCATAATGATGTGCTCCATAGCCTTGCAGACCAGGCTAGTCAGGCTTATAGGGTGATAGTTCTCGGGGTCTGTTGTGGCGCCACCTTTGTGGAGTGGGATAACTGTTGCTGTGCACCATTCTGTGGATACATAAGCCTGTAGAGAGGCTGAGTTTGAACAGTGTTTAGGTGAGGGGTTAGTTCATTTTGGGGCTCTTGTAAGACACAGCCTGGGACACCGTCCAGTCCCACTGAAGCTGTGTTTTTGGCTTTGGATAGGGCTGTTTTAACCTGTGTGTTGGTGATTGATGGGGCCCTACTTTCTTCTGGTATGGTTATCGTCTCTTTAGAGGATGAGAGGGGAGTGAAGTTTGCACTAAACCTGTCTGCCAGAATGTTGGCAATATCAGTCGGTTCAGTGTATTTTGTCCCATCCTGCACTAACTCAGAGCAGATATGAGAGTTTCCACTTAGGTTCTTGACATAGCTAAAGAATGCTTTGTGGTTATCTTTGGAGTCATTGGCAATTTTTCTTTCAAAACTAGCCTTGGATGATTTAATGAGGGATCATAGTCTCTTGCCGATACTGATCAGGGATGTCTTTCCTTCTTGGGATTGTACTCTTTTCTGTACTAATTTCCTCCTTCTGTTGTATAGCTTGTTTATGGCAGGGGTCCACCAGACTGGTTTCATTTTCTTGGAGGAGTGATTCTTGGTTTTACTTGGGCTAGCACAATCCATGCATTCCTGCAGATGCTCATAGAGTGCCTTTGTAAAGGTTTCAGCAGCTTGGACGGCATTGTCCTTTAGCATGGGGGCTGTGAACCTTTCCACCTTGGTCTTAAGTAACGTGAAGTTTGCTTTTGAAAAGTTTTTCACTGTGGTTTCCTTGATTGGGGTGGGGGAATGTGGATATCCAGAGTGATTAGTCTTATGGTCTGACCTAATCAGCGAGGGGTTGACCTCCAGTGTGGAACACCAGTTGCCCATGTTGGTGATGACCAGGTCCAATATGTTGTTCCCTCTGGTGGGGGTGTTGACTAGTTGATCTAGGGCATTCGAGTTTATAAATTCTAGGAAGGCAAGGGAGTTAGTACTCGAGTAGTTCTCCCAGTTTATGTTTGGGTAATTGAAATCACCCAGTATTAGGGTGTTTGGTAGAATCTTCATATTTCCCAGTGTCTCCAGAAATGCGGAATGGGGGTCCTGGGTCATGGTGGGTGATCTGTAGCAAGCTACAATTTGGATTGTAGTTTTGCCCATTGTTACTTGCACATGAATAATCTCAGATGCACTGTGCTGCGCCACCAACCTGGAGGTGTGGGTATCCCTTTCGACAGCTTTCTCAAATGATTCTATTAACGGATGCATTTGATGGATAAAAACAGAAGGCTTTTTAAAACCATTAGCTTTACTACTGTCAGTGTTACCAAATATTAGTTTTAAACACAAATTCCTAGTAAACATTTCCAAATCTAATAAATAATCAGTAAAATCAATGTCTTTCGCTGGAATTACCGTCGGTTTATCATTCAAGGGACAAGTAGATGCTGATAAGCCATTTCCTCGTTGTTTCGTCAGGTTATCTCTGGCTGAACTTGTAAACTGTTGTTGAACTCCCCTGTTCTGCATCTGATCACGTGGCCACGTGAAGACATTCCCCTTCTGAAAATCAAAGAAGTTTCTTTCGAGTTTCTTCCTCCTGGCTTATAACAGCTTATTCTCCAGAAGCGTCATCGTATTGCTGACATTGTGTAAAAACTCTCATTTCACTAGTAGACATCAATATTTCAAGTTCTTCATGTAATTTTGTGGATTCCAACATATAACTTTGCTCTAATGATGTTCTTTACAGTTGTATAAATGTATTTTAATGGTGTATATCTTTTAACAGCATTTTTAATAGCATTATTAAAGTACAGTTGTGTACCTACCAAAAATGTAGATGTTCGAGTGTATTCACTGTTGCAGTCATTACACTTGGGTTATCCTGCTGGCAGGCTACCCGCAGTCGGCCTGAATTCCAAAGTCCTGGTCCAGCGTCGGTTGCTATCGCCTCTTCCCTGACGTCAGTGCGCCAGGGGTATATAAAATGCAGCCAATGCCATTTTCTTAGTTTTCCTTGCCCCAGATGTCAGGTGCCCCCAAGAAGGTAGGCAATACATATTGCTTATAAAAACAGACTAAAATAAACAATACCTTCATCTACAAGCAAATATATACCACATAGGTTGTAACCTAAGTCCCAACAAAGAAAGGGGGAAGGAGGGTGGGTAACCTGGACTGCAACAGTGAATACACGTGAACATCTACAGTTATGGTAGGTACACAATTGTACTATGTTCATCGTGTTTTACTGTTGCAGTCATTACACGTGGGTTGAATCCCAAAGCTGAGGTAGGGCGGCTGGGTCTAAATAGGATTAGGAGTGGCTATGAGGCCCTGCAGAACTGCAGTGGCAAAGCCTGCTCTGAATTTAGAGTAAAGAGGTAAGTGATAATGCTTGGTAAAAGTGTGCACTGAACTCCAAGTTGCAGCCTCCAAAATTTCCTTGGTTGGTACTCCTCTGAGAAAGGCTGCTGCCCTGGTAGAATGTGGCCTAATATTCTTAGGCACGGATTTGCCATGCTGTGCATAGCAGAAACGAATGCAGTGTCCTATCCATTTTGAAATAGTCTGCTTTGAAATAGCCTTTCCTTGTGATCCTGCAGCATATGCTACAAACAGTTGCTCAGTTTTTCTGAAAGCTTTTCTTTTGTCCAAGTAGAAGCGTAGCTGCCTAAGTCCAAAGAGTGCAGAAGTCTCTCCCCTTTATTCTGGGGATTTGAATAAAATGTTGGCAAATAAATGGTTTGGTTAACAGTCACACTGGATACTACCTTTGGCATAAATGTTGGGTTTGTCCTTAGAGAAACCCTGTCCAGAGGAAAAGTGATAAAAGGTTCCACTGCCATTAATGCCTGTAACTCTGAGACTCTTCTTGCTGAAGTTATTGCTAGGAGCAGAGCAGTTTTCCATGATAAGAATCTTATATCAGCTGTATTGGCTGGCTCAAAAGGAGGCAGTGTGAGCTTTTCCAAGACAAGGTTGAGGTCCCATGTAGGTATTGGTGCTCTCCTTGGGGGTCTTATGTTTTTTGCCCCTCTGAGGTACTGTCTTAGCAGTGGATGTGAGAAAACAGGAGGTTCCGTATTGTAATGAGCTGAAATGGCAGAGGCATGGATCTTAATTGATGAGAAGGAGAGGCCTTTGTCCAGCATCTCACTTAGGCATTGTAAAATCTGAGGAATATTTGGAACAAGTGGTTCAAGTCCTTGTGCCTGGTTCCAAAAACAGAATCTCTTCCATTTTTCTGCATAAGATTTCCTGGTGCTGGGACTCCTGGCTTCCAAAATGACATCCATAACAGCTTTAGAGAGGTGTGTTCTGAGTGGCTAAATTATTTGCCATGCAGCCAGATTTAAGGTTCTGAGTTGGCTGTGCAAAATCTAATTGTTTTGTTGAGTCAGAAGATGAGGAATTTGAGGTAAAGTCCAGGCTGGGTCTTGAGACAAGCTCTTTAGGATTGGGTACCAGTGCAGGCGTGGCCAGTCTGGGCAATCAGAATCATTTTTGGCTTCTCTTGTCTGACTTTTAGGAGTACCTTGGGGAGTAGAGGCAGTAGTGGAAAGGCATAAACTGTTAGGGTTTTCCAACTGAATGATAGAGCATCCACTTTCCATGCTTATGAGTGATAAGTCCTTGTGCAGAATCTCTGTAGTTGGCAGTTGTGAGGGGAGGCAAAAAGATCTATGTCTGGGCATCCCCATTTCCTTGTTATCATGCTGAAGACCTGTGGATCTAGTTTCCACTCGTGAGGGTCCATGAGGTTTCTGCTTAGTTCGTCTGCCAGAGTATTTTTCTTTCCTGGCAGGAATTGCGCCTGCAGATGTACTTGATAGGTCAGAGCTGTGTTCCACAAAGTCATGGCTTGCCTGCAGAGGGGGTAGGGATGTGTGCCCCCTTGCTTATGTACAACATAACTGTAGTATTGTCAGTCTTTAGCAATAGTTGTCCTGGATGTAGTAGATCCTTGAAGGCTGTCAGGGCATTCTGTACAGCTAGCATCTCTTTTTGATTGATATGAAGATGCATTTGGTCCGCGGGCCACATGCCCTGAATATATTTTCCTGCCATGTGTGCCCCCCAGGCATAATCCGATGCATCTGTTGTTGGTGTCTGCCTGGCTGTGGGTAAAGTGAAAGGCTGTCCCTTGTTGTGGTGACAGACCAGTGCCCACCATCGAAACTCCTGTTGCAGGCAGGGAATAAGAGTTATTATTGTTTCCAGGGTGTGGCAATGTCGAGTTCAAACACTTTTTAGATACCATTGTAGCATCCTCATATGCAGTCTTGCATATGGAATTAGCAGTATGCAGGATGCCATGAAGCCCAAAGCCTGCAGACTTTCTTGCAGGTAGCTGGGTCTTTGTTGCCATCATTTGAAAGTAATGAGTCAGTTGCCTTTGCTTGTCTGGCATGAGATAAGCCATCTGGGCAGTTGTATTTAAGCTTGCACTCAGGAATATTATTTCTTGAGAGGGCACTAGTTTTGATTTCTTTTCGTTTACTGTGTACCCTAGGCAAATTAGTAATCTTTTTACAAATGCCAGATGCTTTAGTAGAATGTCCTTGCTCTCTGCTTGAATAAGGCAGTCTTCCAAGTAGGGATATATTTGAATTCCTTTTTGTCTGCAAAATGCAATTACTGGTGCCAGGCATTTTGTGAAGACCCTGGATGCAGTAGATAAGCCAAAGGGCAGTGCAGAGAAAGTACAGTTTTGTACCTACCATAAATGTAGATGTCCGAGAGGAATGCATCTGCAGTCCTTACAAATGGGTTGTCCTGTCGTCAGGCAGCCCTTCGGTCGGCCGGATTCCAAAGTCTGGGTCTGGCTTCGGCTGGTGTCGCACTTCACCCGACGTCATTGCGGCAGTTTTCGGGTATAAAGGCATCAGCCGACGCCATTTTCCTCAGTGTTTCTTGCCCCAGATGCCAGGTGCCCTCTTGGTAGGCTAAATTTGGATAAATGCCAAAGTTTCCAAATAGTAGAGAGCAAACACACAAAATAAACATGTATGTACATATATACAAACAAATACACCATAATAGATCCCCCCCAAGCTAGCTGAAGATTGGTAAGTACCCTAGGAGTACCTCAGAGGGGAAGGAGGGTGGGTAATCCTGACTGCAGATGCATTCCTCTCGGACATCTACATTTATGGTAGGTACAAAACTGTACTATGTCCTTCAAGGATGCATCTGCAGTCCTTACAAATGGGTAGAATACCATAGCTAAACTAGGGGAGGAGGAAATGAGAATAGATTATGGTGTAGTCAGGATCCCTTGCAAAACAGCAGTGGCAAAGCCAGCACGGGATCTAGAGTATAGAGGTAAGTTATAATGCTTGGCAAATGTATGCACGGAGGTCCAAGTAGCAGCCTCTACAATGTCCTTGGTAGCCACTCCTCGTAAGAAAGCTGTGGTAGTGGCTGTGGCCCTTGTGGAGTGAGGCCTGATGTTCTCTGGAGTTTTCTTTCCATGGTAGGAGTAACAAAATCTAATGCAATTTCCTATCCATTTGGAGATTGTCTGCTTAGAAATTGGTTTTCCTTCTTTTCCTGTTGCATAAGCTACCAGAAGCTGGTCAGTTTTTCTATTGTTTTTTGTCCTGTCCAGGTAGTAGCGTAACTGCCTGTGTACATCCAAGGTATGTAAGAGCTTTTCTCCCTGTTCTGTGGATTGGGAAGAATGTAGGAAGGTGGATAGCCTGATTTAAAGAGACTCTGGATACCACCTTAGGCATAAATGTAGGATTTGTTCTCATGGACACTCTATCTTGATGGAAGATCAGGAAGGGTTGTACTGCCATTAATGCTTGTAGTTCAGAGACCCTTCTTGCTGAAGTTATTGCCAGCAGGAAGGCAGTCTTCCAGGATAAGTATTGCAAGTCTGCTGTAGGTGCTGGCTTGAAAGGAGGCAGAGTCAGTTTTTCTAGCACAAAGTTCAAGTCCCATGCTGGTAATGGAGGTTTCCTGGGAGGTTTTACATTTTTAATTCCCCTCAGAAACTGTCTGAGCAGAGGATGCGAGAAGACAGGAGGATCCAAGCTGTATTGTGCTGAAATAGCTGATGCATGTATCTTGATGGAGGAATAGGACAGGCCTGTGTGGTAGAGCTCAACCAAGTACTCCAGGATGTTGGCTATGTTCACCAGTGTCACATCTTGCCCTTTTGCAGCACTCCAGATGAGATATCTTTTCCATTTTGCTGCATAATTCTTTCTTGTTGAAGGTCTACGAGCCTCCAGGATTATGTCCTTAACCCTTTGGGATAAATTTGGGTTAATTTCTGTCATGTAATGTTCCAGGCAGTTAGCTGCAGAGTTTTTAGGCTTGGATGCAGAATGTTGTAGTTGTTCTGTGACAGCAGTAATGGGATCAGTGGTAGTTTCCATATTTGTTCCCCGGACATGCTCCTCAGTAGTGGGTACCAATGTTGTCTTGGCCAGTCTGGGGCTATCAGAATGATCCTCGGACGTTCCTCTTTGATCTTGAGAAGCACCTGTATGCTGTCAAGCTTTTCCAACTGAAGGATAGGGAGTCCACCTTCCAAGCAAGTAGGTGGTAAGTCCTTGTGCAGAATTTCTTCAACTGGTGATTGTATGGGGATGCAAACAAGTCTATTTGAGGTAATCCCCATTTTCTTGTGATGGCTTTGAAGATGTCCGGATGCAGCATCCATTCGTGGGCATCTGTTATAGTTCTGCTTAATATGTCTGCTAGAATGTTTTCCTTCCCTGGTACATAAATTGCCTGTAACTGAAGGTTGTAACCCAGAGCCACATCCCATAGGTCTAGTGCCAGCCGGCATAGGGGGTACGAGTGTGTGCCTCCCTGTTTGTTGATGTACCACATAACTGTGGTGTTGTCTGTCCTTATCAACAGCTGGCCTTCGTGGAGAAGAGGTCTGAATGCCTGGATTGCCAATTTTACTGCCATCATTTCTTTTAGATTTATGTGCAGATGCAGTTTGTCTTGAGTCCATAGGCCTTGAATGCACTTGTCCATTATGTGTGCCCCCCAACCGAGGTCTGAGGCATCTGTCGTGATAGTTTGTCTTGGATGACTTTTGCTGAAGGGCAGTCCTGTGTTTGATTGACAGGCCTGAGCCCACCATAAGAACTCTTGCTTCAGGCATGGGATCATTGGAATTTTGGTTTCCAGGCTGTGCTTGTGCTGAGACCACAAATTCTTTAGGTACCACTGTAGCTTTCTCATATGAAGCCTGGCATGAGGGACCAGAATTATGCAGGATGCCATGAAGCCTAGAGCTTGTAACACTTTTCTTGCAGTTAGATGGCTCTGCTTTGTTAATGCCAAGAAGTAGAGAGGAAGTTGTTCTTTCTTTTCTGCAGTTAGGAATGCCATTTGTTTTGATGTGTCCAGTTCTGCACCCAGAAAGGTTATTATCTGGGATGGAATCAGCCTTCACTTTTTTGTATTGACTGTGTATCCCAGGGCTTGTAGCAGGTAGATAACTCTTTGTAAGTCTTCTGTTAATTTGTTTTTGTTGTCCGCTTGTATCAGGCAGTCGTCCAGGTAGGGATAGATTTGAATTCCCTGAAGTCTGCAATGAGCGATTACTGATGCCAGGCATTTCGTGAACACTCTAGGCGCAGTAGATAAGCCAAAGGGCAATGCTGAGAATTGATAATGCTCTGATCCTGCAAGAAATCTGAGGTATCTTCTGCAAATTGGTCTTATGGGGACGTGCAGGTATGCCTCCTTGAGATCTAGAGTTACCAGCCAAGACTCCTTGCCCAGCATGGGAAGAAGCTGCTGTAGAGTCAGCATTTTGAATTTTGGAACAATGAGGAATGTGTTTAGAGCGGACAGATCTAGAATAGGCCTCCATTTGTTTTCTTTTCTTGGTACCAGGAAGAGCCTGTAGTAAAATCCCTTCCCTTGCTCCATAGATGGTACCTTTTCCACAGCTCTCATTTTTAATAATTGAGATATTTGTTTTAGAGCTTCTGCTCTTTGAGTAGGTGGTAGGTTTGGCATTCCTCTCTTTCCTGGTAGAGTATGGAAATGGAACCTGTAACCTTGGTCTATAGTTTGCAAAATCCATTTTTCTCTTGTAATGCAGTGCCAGTTTCTTGAAAATAAGGTTAGCTTTCCGCCTAAGGGTGCTTCTAGTTGTTCCCTGGTAGGCGGTGCCACCGCCAAGTCACTGTGATTGAGTTGTTGTAGTGGTGGTGGTGGCTGTGTCAGTGCCTCGTTGGTTGTTACCCTGCCACTGGCGACCCCTGTAGGCACCTCTGGATTGGTTTCTGCCTCTAGAGCGCCTATTCCTGCCTCTTTGGGCCTTAGAGGACTCCGGAAAGGACCAATTCTTGGAGGGCCAATTCCTGCTAAACCTTGGAGGTTGAACTTGTAAGAAATCTTTTACGGTTTGCACAGATTTTGCTTTCTCTTCCATCTTTTTCAGAACCTGCTGTGCGGGGGCACCAAATAAATTGACCTTGTCCATAGGTGCATCCAAAAGCTTAGATTTGATATGGTCCGGTAATGCCTGTTCTTTCAACCATGCATGCCTCCTGATAACTGTGCCCGTCATGGCTGATCTAAAGGAAGCCTCCAGTGCATCATAGCCACATTTTAAAGAATGGTTACTAACCTGCTGAATGTTATGTAACATTTCTTGAACATACTTTTTATCTAAAGATTCTTCAGAGGACAGCTTTTTAGTCAATTGGTCAAGCATAAACTCTTGATAATGAATCATATGAAATTGGCAGTTCAAAGCTCTAGCTGACAAAGTAGCAGAGGTGTAAACTTTTTTACCCCATCTCTCTAAGGACCTGGAATCCCTTTCAGAGGGGAGGGGGTTTTTAGAAGAAGTAGCTGCTACAGCTTTAGGGCCCTGAGAGATTGTCTCTGGATCTGCAAAAAGGGCCTTAAATAAGTGGTGATGAGTGTCCGGGACCCTGTAGTACCTATCTGGTTTAGCAGGAGCCAGAGGTAAAGTATCAGGAGAGGTGCAAGCATCATTAAATGCATCATCAACAACAGATAGAACTGGAGGAATAGCTAAAGGCCTATGCTGTGGTAAGTGTAGAAAGGTCCTAAGCCTTTTTCTTGAGTCTGAGAAATCTTGGCCCTGCCACTGGAATTGTTCCCTCATAGCATGCAAGGTTTCCCCAAAGGAAAATTCCTCAGGAGGAGAGGCTGAAGGGATGGACTCCTCAGCATCGGAGTCTTCGTAAGGAGAATAAGAAGCCTCAGGAGGATCTGAATGTTCTGAATCATCAGAAGAATCATCCGTGGCTACTGGCTCAGGGGGCTCTGCTCTAGGCCTCTTTTCTGGAGGAGGGAGAGAGGCCCTGTCTGGATGAGGCTGGGATCCACGGATTAAAGTGATGAGATCCTGTGCCAAAGAAAGCATATGGGAGCTGGTGCTGGGCCTGTGAGAGGGGGGCTTGGCAGGCACTGGTTTGGAAGTTTTGGCTGCTTTAGCCCTGGCAAAGGCCTTAATAGACATAGCTGGAGGAGGCCTAGCAGCTCCACGTGCAGGAGTAGAAATATCTAGTGGAATGGTGTCTGATAAATCCTGTGAAATCGCAACAGAAGGCTGGATTTCAGAAGCCGTTTCTACCAGAATAGAAGAGGCCTCGGTAGAAGGCAAGTTATCGGCTGAAGAAAGAACCGCTTGCTCGGTTTCGGCCGAAACCGAGACACTCGTGGATTGCTTGGCCGTGGTTTCAGCCGAAACCGCGGACCGCGAGTGTCGGTCCTTTTCTTTGCGTTTTTTAGTTATTTGCGTAGTCGGAGGATCCGACGGCATAATGTAGGCAAAATCGGAGCCGAAAATCTGTTCAGCAAAGTCCGAGCGACGTCTCAGCGTCCGCCGGTTAAAAGAAGCACAGGCTAGACAAGCTGCTACGTCGTGGTCTGGGCCTAAACAATGTATGCAATAGGAGTGGAAATCTTTATGAGGTATTTGTTTCCCACAAGATAAACAATTATTAACTTTCTCTGACATCGGCTGAGGCAAGAAAGAGTCCCCAACGGGGTACTTAGCTTTATAGAAGTCTTCGAAGTAGTATTCGGTAGTAGTAATCTCTGGATCTGACCGACCGGCACTTGCGAACAGCTTCTGCTTCGGGCGCCACGCGACAAGAAAGACTGAGGAAAATGGCGTCGGCTGATGCCCGAAAACTGCCGCAATGACGTCGGGTGAAGTGCGACACCAGCCGAAGCCAGACCCAGACTTTGGAATCCGGCCGACCGAAGGGCTGCCTGACGACAGGACAACCCATTTGTAAGGACTGCAGATGCATCCTTGAAGGACATCTGGTAATGCATTGAGCCAGCAATGAATCTGAGGTATCTTCTGCAAGATTGTCTGATTGGAACATGCAGGTATGCCTCTTTGAGGTCCAAAGTAACTAGCCAAGCCGTCTTGCCCAGCATGGGTAGAAGTTGCTGCAGTGTCAACATTTTGAATTTTGGAACATCCAGGAAAGTATTTAGAATAGACAGGTCCAGTATTGGTCTCCAGGCTTTGTCCCTTCTGGGTACCAAGAAAAGTCTTGAGAAAAATCCTTGCCCCTGCTCTTGCTGTGGTACTTTTTGAATAGCCCTCATGTCCATGAGAGCAGAAATTTGTTTTTGTGTCTTTGCTCATTGATTGTGTGGCAGGTCTGGCATACCTTTTGACCTTGGTAGGGTGTGAAAGTGGAACCTGTAACCCTGTGAAACAATATTCAGTACCCATTTGTCCTGGGTGATCATGTGCCATTTTTGTGAGAAAAGTGCTAGTTTTCCCCCTAAGGGTGCTGCCAAAAGGTAAGTGCTTGGCATTTGTAGAGGAAAGTCATTGGGACTGTTTCCTATAAGGTTGTGATTGGTCTTCTCCACCTTTGGGGGCTGAAGTACCCCATTGTTTAAGTCTGTATGAGCCTTGAGATCTGCCTCTTGGGCGTCTGTATCTGCCTCTTTGTGGCCTGTCTGACACTGGAAAGGACCAATTTTTAGAAGGCCAGTTCCTGCTAAATCTAGGTGGCTGAACCTGTAAGAAATCCTTTACTGTCTACATTGATTTTGCTTTATCCTCCATTTTCTTTAACACCTCTTCTGCCTTAACACCAAACAATGTATCATGCTGTAATGGAGCATCCAATAATTTTGCTTTAACATGATCAGGTAAACTCTGTTCTTTTAACCAAGCATGCCTTTGAATGACAGAGCCTGCAACTGCGGCTCTGCAAGATGCCTCTAATGAATCAAAACCACAGTGCAAAGTATGCTTTCCCACTTGTTCAGCTGCATGCAATAAATCCTGCATTTCCTTGTTCTCAGGACATTCAGAGCTTGTAAGCATTTTCTGTTTTGGCAGACATTAGGTATTGTTGATATTTAAGCATGTGAAACTGGCAGCTTAAAGCCCTTACAGCTAAAGTAGCAAAGGTCTAAACTTTTTTCCCCCATCTGTCCAGTGCTCTAGAATCCCTATCAGAGGGAACAGGGTTTTTTGCAGTGGAAGCCTTGACCCCTTTGAGACCCTGAGAAATAGTTTCTGGATCAGCAGCAGGGTTTTTATAAAGAAATTTATGAGAATCTGGAACCCTGTGGTACCTGTTTGGCTTAACTGGTGCAGGGGGTAAAGAATCAGAAGTCACATCAAACAATATCTAGTACAGGTGGGATAGCAAGAGGTCTGTGCTGAGGCAATAAAAGAAAGTCTCTGAGCCTTTTCTTGGATTCTGAATAATCCTGGCTCTCCCAATATAAATGTTCCCACATGGTGTGCAGGGTTTCCCCAAAAGAGTAGTCCTCAGGAGGAGAGGCTGAAGGGATAGATTCCTCAGCATCAGAGTCCTCATAGGGAGGAAGAGAATATTCCTGTTCTGAAGAGGAATCAGAAGAAATAGAAACCTGGTCAGAGGAGTCATAGTCAGTGTCTATGTGAGGATGAAGTTATTAAGATGAGAGCATACCCCAACCTTGGAAGCTTTCACAACATTACTTTTAAAGAAAAAGAAGCACTTCAACAACTGAGATCAACTGATAGTTTATTCATCAAACCAGCGGATAAAGGTGGCTGTATAGTGGTTATGGATGCAGACATGTACAGAGCCAAAATGTTGAAAATGTTAGAGGATGAACATATTAACATCAGATTGAACAAACGTCAAGTGGATACAAAGATTAATGTTTTACACCATGAGATATATGATCTGCTCATGGAACAACGTATAACCAAAGAACTATATGATTTTTTTGATTGCCTTACCCAATGATTCCCAGCATAAGTGGTCTACCCAAAATCCATAAGGACCAGAGAGATCCTCTACTACGCCCTATCATAGCTGAGAGAGATTGGATCACGGAGTCATTGTCTATATACATAAAAAAGGAATTGAAAAAAGTTTTGTCCAATGTGGACACGGTTTTGAAAGATACCGGAAGCTTTCTAAAGGAGCTATATCTCAAAACTAACCAAGTGACCAGCTTTGAAGATGTTATTTTGGTAACCATGGACATCAACAGCCTCTTTATTGTAATACCTAATGAGTTTGGCCTGCACGCCATAGAAACACTCTTGACACGGAATAGGGTCAAACCTAGCCTATTATGTTCCTTACTGGAACTGATATTAAGAGAACAACATCTTTGTATATGGTGAGGATTTCTACTTGCAGACATGGGGGTGTGGCTATGGGCACCCCATGTGCAAATAGCTACTCAAATTTGGCATTGGACCAATGGGAATGTGTAGAAGTCATAAGTGATACTAATCCATGGAATGGTCATCTCCTCTACTATGTTCATTTTGTTGGTGACATATTTACTCTGTGGAAGGGCAGTGTCAATGAATTGACCTTCTTTGTTAAATATATTAATCAAAATACTGACTTGCTAGAGCTTAAAGTAAAATTTTCAACTGCAGAGATTGATTTTCTAGATGTTAAGGTTCACTTACATCCAACGCAAGGAATAAGTACTAATGTCTTTAGGAAGTCAACTTGGAACAATCACTACCTACACAGGCAAAGTATGCATCCAAAACATATTTTCAACAACATTTATGAGAATCAAGTACTACGTGCCTCTAGACTGTGCACCGAGGAAGAAGATTTTGAGGCAGAGAGGATAAATCTCTTTAATAATTTGAAAGCCAGAGGCTATAAAGATGGCAACCTAATTATGAAAGGTAACTCTATAAAGAGTTTAGGAAAAGAAAAGGTAGACCCTATTTTTCACCTCAGGAGGTACTTCCTCAAACGGCTGATTCCACTAATAGAAATAATGAGCCACGAAACAAATGTACATTAACATATAGCAATGACACTTTGCAAGTCTGTGATGTCATTAGGAGATTTTGGCCTGTTCTAACCACTGATGACAAAGTTAGAAGAGCCATAGGCGACACTCCTCGCTTTCTTTTTAAAAACAAGAAAAATATTAAGAGACTTTTATGTAATAAAGATTTTTTTTTCTATAATGCACGGTCTGAGAGAAAATGCACTTTTAAGTGCCTTAGATGCAAGGCTTGTGCATATATAGACAGTGCCAATACTTTTATACATCCAACCACCAAAATGACATACACTTTCAATTTTTATGCGGATTGCAATATGCAACATTTAGTCTACTTAGCAGTATGCTGCCAATGCGATGCTTTCTACACTGGCAAAACGGACCAAAGATTTAAAGACCGGATCTTGAGACATCTTAGGGACATGCACCATAAGGAAGTAAATAATGCACTGGCGACACATACTGACAATCCTTCACATAAGTTTAAGTTTAAAGTCTTAGAAGTGGTGGCTACAACTAATAGAGAAGGAGATGTAAACAATCGCACAGAATTACGTGAAATTAACTGGATAGTTAACATGCAAGCACATCATCGACCTGGCTTAAATAGTGTTGTCCCAGAAACCCATACTGAAAGCCAGAAGGAATATAATTGGACATAAATAAGAGGCTTGCCTGCACTCTGATTATATAGTTGGTAGATGGTATACATTTCATCCAATGGAGAGTTAACTTGTTTAACGATTGCCATAGGTTCTGATAAAAAGAAGTGTGTGGAGAAGAAGAGAAGTGATTGGAGTGAATTCTGACTATCTGTTTGGCTGTCAGTTTTACATAGTCTCCTATGGAGAAAGTACAGTTTTGTACCTACCATAAATGTAGATGTTCGAGTGCTAATACAGCTGCAGTCATAACAGATGGGTTCTCCTGCCGTCAGGCGGGTCCTCGGTCGGCCGAATTCCAAAGTCTAGGTCCGGCGTTGGTTGTCGTCGCTTCTTCCCTGACGTCAGAGCGCCAGGGGTATAAAAAACGGCCGACGCCATTTTCTTCAGTTTTTCTTGCCCCAGATGTCAGGTGCCCCCAGAAGGAAGGCAATACATAAATTTGTGTAATAAGGCAATGCAATATAATCAAAATACAGTAGTTGCAAGCAAATACACCATAAAAGAATACCCCAATCAGGTTGTATGAGGAGGTGTTATCCAATAGGCCTGTCCCAAGAGGGGAAGGAGGGAGGGAAACCTGGACTGCAGCTGTATTAGCACTCGAACATCTACATTTATGGTAGGTACAAAACTGTACTATGTTCATCGTGCATACAGCTGCAGTCATAACAGACGGGTAGAATCCCAAAGCTAAGAAAGGGGTGGTAGGCACTAGGTGGAACTAGGAGGAGCCAGGATGCCCTGCAAGACTGCAGTGGCAAAGCCTGCTCTAGTTTTGGAGTATAATGGTAGGTGGTAGTGCTTGGAGAAGGTATGCACAGAACTCCAAGTGGCTGCTTCCAATATATCTTTAGTAGGAACTCCTCTGAGGAAAGCTGCAGAGGTAGCTGTAGCCCTTGTGGAGTGAGATCTGATGCCTGTAGGTACAGTTTTGCCATGAAAGGAATAGCAAAAGCGTATGCAGTGGGCTATCCATTTTGAGACTGTCTGTTTCGAAATTGGCTTTCCTTGGGCTCCTACAGCATAGGACACAAAGAGCGGTTCTGATTTTCTGAAAGGCTTTGTTCTGTCCAGATAATAACGGAGTTGTCTGTGGATGTCCAAGGAATGTAGTAATCTCTCCCCTTTGTTTTGAGGATTAGGATAAAAGGTAGGTAAGTGTATGGCCTGATTCAAAGCTACCATGGATACCACTTTAGGCATAAAGGACGGATTGGTTCGTAAGGAAACTCTGTCCTGATGGAAGATGCTAAAAGGCTGCACAGCCATGAGAGCTTGTAGTTCTGAAACTCTACGAGCTGAGGTAATAGCTAGAAGGAAAGCTGTTTTCCAGGACAAATATTGCAAATCTGATGAGGCAGCTGGCTCAAAGGGAGGCAGGGTCAGTTTTTCCAGAATGAAATTGAGATCCCAAGCAGGCATTGGTTGTGTCCTTGGGGGTCTTAGATTCTTAGCCCCTCTGAGGAACTGTCTTAAGAGAGGGTGAGAGAATAAGGGTGGATCAGTGTTGTATTCTGCAGAAATGGCTGAGGCATGGATTTTGATGGAGGAGAATGAAAATCCACTGCTTAGCAGCTCAGCTAGATACTGCAGTATTTGAGGTAAATTCAGTTTTCCAGGATCCTGGCCCTTTTTCTCATTCCAGACACAAAACCGTTTCCATTTTGCGGAGTAAGCTTTTCTAGTTGACGGCCTTCTGGCCTCCAGAATGACATCCTGCACCTCCTTGGAGAGTAGGGTCTGTTGTGATACTAAGGAATCTTCCATGTGGCTAGATTGAGTGTTTTTAGCTGGCTGTGAAGAGTTTTGAAGCTGTGCTGAGTCAGAAGAAGAGGCATTAGAGGCAGGGTCCATGGTGGGGAATGCATCAGGCTCCTCAGGAGTGGGTACCAGTCTTGTCTTGGCCAGTCCGGGGCAATGAGATTCATCTTTGGTCTGTCTGCTCTGGTTTTCAATAGAACTTTGGGCAGTAGAGGAAGAGGTGGGAAGGCATAAACTGTCATTGATGTCCAACTGAAAGAGAGAGCGTCCACTCTCCAGGCCTTTGGATGGAAAATCCTTGAGCAGAATTTTGTCAATTGGTGATTTTTGTGGGAGGCAAAGAGATCTATGTCTGGCCTTCCCCATGCTTGGATTATTTCTGTAAAAACTTTTGGATGTAACTTCCATTCATGTAATCTGTCATATTTCTGCTTAGGTTGTCTGCCACCGCGTTTTCCTTGCCTGGCAAGTACTGTGCTTGTAGTTCGATTTGTAAGTCCATGGCCATGTTCCAAAGTGACATGGCCAGTCTGCATAGGGGGTATGAATGTGTTCCTCCCTGTTTGTTTATGTACCACATAACTGTGGTGTTGTCCGTTCTTATCAATAGTTGACCTGGTTGCAGCAGGTCCTTGAAAGCTATAATAGCCTGTATTACTGCTAGCATTTCCTTTTGATTGATGTGAAGGTGCTTTTCTTTTTGGGACCATTTGCCCTGAATGCACTGATCTGTCATGTGCGCCCCCCCATGCGTAGTCCGAGGCGTCTGTTGTGATGACTTGATTTGCTTGAGACTTGCTGAATGGAAGACCTGTGTTTGTTTGGCATGCTTGAGCCCACCACAGAAATTCCTTTTGTAGACATGGAATTAGTGGTATTATTGTTTCCAAACTGTGGCTGTGTTGAGACCATATGTTTTTCAGGTACCATTGAAGTTTCCTCATATGCAGCTTTGCACATGGGATTAGTAAAATGCAAGATGCCATGAATCCCACAGCCTGCAGGATTTTCCTTGCAGTCAGCCTGGTGCAATTTGCTAGTGCTCTGAAGTATTGAGTTAGTTGCCCCTGCTTCTCTGGCGTGAGGTAGGCCATCTGGGTGTTTGTGTCCAAGTTGGCACCCAGGAAAATTATCTTCCGAGAGGGTATTAGCCTAGATTTTTTTTTGTTGACTGTGTATCCCAGAGAGTTCAACAACATTATTACATAAGCCAGATGTTTCAGAAGAATGTGCTTGCTGTCCGCTTGGATCAGGCAGTCGTCCAAATAGGGGTATATTTGTATCCCTTGAAGTCTGCAGTAGGCAATTACTGATGCCAGGCATTTCGTGAATACTCTGGGTGCAGTAGATAAGTCAAAGGGAAATGCAGAGAATTGATAATGGGGTGAACCTGCAAGAAATCTGAGGTATCTTCTGCAATTTTGTCCGATTGGGACATGCAGGTATGCCTCCTTGAGGTCCAATGTTACCAGCCAAGACTCCTTGCCCAGCATGGGAAGAAGTTGCTGTAGAGTGAGCATTTTGAATTTTGGTAAGAGTAGAAATGTGTTTAGGATGGATAGGTCCAAAATAGGTCTCCAATCTTTTCCCTTCCTTGGTACCAGGAATAGCCTGGAATAAAAACCTTGACCTTGTTCATGCGTAGATACCTCTTGAATAGCTTTCATTTCTATGAGATCTGTAATTTGCCTTTGTGCCTCTGCCCTTTGATTGTGCGGCAAGTTTGGCATGCCTCTCATGTTTGGAAGGGTGTGAAAATGGAATCTGTAGCCTCTGTTTATGATGTCCAGGATCCATTTGTCTTTTGTGACAATATGCCAATTTCTTGAAAATAATGCCAGCTTTCCTCCTAAGGGGGCTGCCATTTGAGTCTTGTATGGCATGCAAAGGGGAAGTCATTGGGCTTGCTTTCTGAATTATTGCGAGTTATCCTCACCACCTCTTTGTGCAGGAGCTTGCCATTGTCTGCCTCTAAACGATCCTTGGGATTGTCCTCTGCCCCTCGGGCGCCTGTATCTGCCTCTTTGGGGTCTGTCCGTGGCTGGAAAGGACCAATTTTTGGAAGGCCAATTTCTACTGAAACGTGGGGGTTGTACCTGTAGAACATCTTTCACAGTTTGCATTGATTTAGCCTTTTCCTCTATTTTCCTTAATACCTCCTCAGCATTAGCACCAAATAATACATCCTTTTGAAGAGGGGCATCTAGTAATTTAGCTTTGACATGATCAGGCAAGGTTTGTTCCTTGAGCCAGGCATGTCTACATATGACTGATCCTGTAACAGCAGCTCTACATGAGGCCTCTAGAGCATCAAAACCACATTGTAAGGTATGCTTACCCACTTGTTCTGCACTATGCATCAAATCCTGCAACTCCTTCAAGTCTGGTTGTTCAGGTTGTGACATTTTACTTTTCAATTGTGATAACAAAAACTGTTGGTATTTTAGCATATGGAACTGACAGTTTAAGGCCCTCATGGTTAAGGTAGCCGAGGTATATACCTTTTTTCCCCACCTTTCTAAGGATCTGGAATCTCTCTCGGAAGGTAATGGATTTTTAGCAGTGGAGGCCTTAATTCCCTTGGGGCCGTGTGAGATGGTTTCTGGGTCAGCAGCATGGCTTTTGTATAGAAATTGGTGCGAGTTAGGAACCCTGTAGTACCTGTCAGGCTTAACTGGGGCTGGAGGTAGAGAGTCCGGGTTAAGGCAGGCCTCTGAGTAAACATCATCTAGGATGTCCAAGACAGGAGGTATAGCCAGAGGCCTGTGCTGAGGTAGTAAGAGAAATTCCCTAAGCCTTTTCTTCGAATCTGAATAATCTTGGCCTTCCCAGTGGAAGTGTTCCCTTAAGGTACGCAAAGTTCCCCCAAATGAGTAATCCTCTGGGGGGGATACAGAAGGAATGGACTCCTCCGCATCAGAGTCTTCAAAAGGGGAGTAAGAATGTTCCTGATCATCAGAGTGCTCTGAAATAATGGAGCCCTGATCAGAGGAGGGGGATTCTTCCTCCACTCTGGGCCTTTTGTCCGGTGGGGGTTGAGAACCCCTGATAAGAGTAATTAAATCCTCAGCCATTTTAAGCATCTGTTTTTTAGGCATGGGGCCTGGAGATGGGCCCTGAGTAGCTTGTCTCTTAGAATGCATAGCTGCTTTAGACTTAGTGAAAGCCTTGATGGAGAAAGAAGAGGAAGGTCTGAAGACACCTTGAGTGGAGGTAGACCTGTCCACATTTTGAGGTTCAATGCCAAGAGTGGCTTCGGTATCAGTAGTCGGGGTGTGGGCCGAGGAGCCTGCAACCTTGGGCACAGGGGACACCACCAATGAAGTGTCGATGGTAGTCAGGGGCTGCGTAGGTGCCTCGCTGAGAACCGGACCACGTGTAGTCGGCTTTGGCGTGGTGTCGGTCGAGGCCGCGGACCTCGTGTGTCAGTCCTTATCTTTGCGTTTTTTTAGACAAAACTGGAGTCTGAGTATCCAACGACATAATATAGTTAAATGTTTTTCCAAAATAATGCTGGGCGAACTCCGCCCGACGCTTAATGGTGCGTTTGTTGAATGTAGCACAAAAGCGGCAGACCGAGACGTCGTGGTCTGGGCCTAAACAAGGTATACAGAGGGAATGGAAATCCTTATGCGGTATTTGCTTCCCACATGAAATACAATTATTAACTTTGACATCGGTCTGAGGCAAGAAAAGTTTCCCACTTAGCTTTCAAGAAGACTTCGGTTTCAAAATTTTCGTAATTTCAGGAGCTGGCCGACCGGCACTTGCGAACTGCTTCTGCTTCGGGCACCGCACGGCAAGAAAGACTGAAGAAAATGGTGTTGGCTGGTTCTTTTATACCCCTGGCGCTCTGACGTCAGGGAAGAAGCGACGACAACCGATGCCAGACCTAGACTTTGGAATTCGGCCGACCGAGGACCCGCCTGACGGCAGGAGAACCCATCTGTTATGACTGCAGCTGTATGCACGATGAACATCCAGTATTATCACCATAGCCATTGGCTGTAAATCCAAGGGGGATGCTAGAGGCAGAGAAATGATTGGTTGGTGTATCCCTTAAAAATACTACCAGCGGAACTATGCTTTACGATCTGAAGAAGGCTGAATAGCCGAAAGCGCTTATCGGATTTTATTTTACTACCGTTTAGCTTATGTTTTGTTTCTTTAAGTTGTTTACTTAAAACTGAATTGTTTACTTGAATTTTAAGGAGTTTGGATTGCCGTAGTGGTACATAGAAATTCTCTCTTTTAATCATTAAGCTTTAAAGAGTGGGTTTTGTCCTTTTCTGTTGCCCATTCGAATACAACAGACAACGCCATGGTCTCCATCAACAGGGCCCAAGAAACGGAAGCTACCAGAGGAGAGATTCGAGTTTCAGAAGAAAACTTTGAGACACGTGAGCCTAAGTTAATAGTAAAAATTTCCAGCCATGTACTCATGTCACATGAGAGAAACCTTTTAAATAAAGGGCTTTCTTTCATTCCAGCAAAAGACATTGATTTTACTGATTATTTATTAGATATGAAAATGTTTACTAGGAATTTGTGTTTAAAACTAATGTTTGGTAACAATGACAATAGTAAAGCTAATGGTTTTAAAAAGCCTTCTGTTTTTGTCCCTCAAATGCATCCTTTAATAGAATCGTTTGAGGAATGCTGTCGAAAGGGACTTGTTAAAAATGTATAATGCCACTGATAATAATGCAAAACATGGTTTTCATAATTTGAACAATCATGAGCAGTTAGCCCTTAAAGATATACAATCCAACAAAGATATTGTAATTAGAGGAGCCGATAAAGATGGGGCAGTGGTCATACTTGATACTGCAATGTATGAGACCAATATGGATACCCTTCTAAAAGATAGGGAAACATTTTAATATGAACTTTGCACAGTTAAATAGAGTGATTAATGGTGTACATGATGAATTATATGACCTATTTTTATGTAATGTGATTGATTTTGACCTTTATAAATACATTTTGATTGAGAGACCGGTTGTAGCAACTTTCAGGGGCCTACCTAAAGTCCACAAAGCCATCAAGGACCCACCTATGAGACAGATAGTTTCTAGTAGGGGACGGTTAACAGAGACAATTTTCATATATCTAAAGAAACAGTTATGGAAGATAATGGAACAAATACCTACAGTAATTAAAGACACCAAAGAGTTTCTTGAGAGCCTTACTGAATACACATCACCTACAAATAATGATGAAATAGGATTTATGGTGACACTAGATGTAAATTCTTTGTTTACTTCCATCCCCAATGATATAGGTGTAGACTACATGAGGTTGCTTTTGATAGAAAAGGACATGCCAAGGAACATGGTGATAAGATGTGCTATGCTCATGGATATTGTGTTAAAAAATAATGCTTTTGTATATGATGACCAGTATTTTTTACAACAGAAAAGAGTTGCGATGGGCACACCGTGTGCCAACTCCTATGCAAATTTAGTAATGGCATACTGGAAATACACCTACATTATACAAAGCATACACCAGGAGAACATTTTGAGTGTTTTGTGGGTGATATTTTTCTATTATGGAAAGGTGATAAGGCCACATTTCAAGAGTTCATTGAATACATCAATAGCACCACTAGTTTCCTGTCTCTTAATGGGAAATGGTCAGTAGAGAAGAGCTTTTGGATGTTCTGTTAATAAGAGTGGGAGACTGCTTACAGATGCAGTTATTGAGAAAAGACTGTAGGAAAAATTAGATTTTGCACCGTACCAGTATGCACCCTACACATATTTATAGGAACATCGTGAAGGGTCAAGTCCTAAGAGCATCCAAACTCACGAGCCAAGATGCTCAATTCCAAAAAACCGTGGAGGTCCTACATGATGAATTTCAAGAGAGGGGTTATAAATCAGGACAGATGGCAAATGCATTTCAGGACAGTATAGCAAGAAGGAATTCAACGGGGAAACCATACATATATGGTGATGAAGATGGTTGTAGTTTAACTGAGGAAGCAAAGAATCATATGATGTTGAATAAGCCTGTGATATCATTCACTAGTAATAACAAGAAAATTAAGATTTTCATGAAAAATTGGAACATCTTAACTATTGATAAGTTACATCAATTAGTAGGAGATGCCTCTAAATTCACATATAAGAATACTAAATCTTTGAAACGTCTATTATGTTATGAGAAAAAAGAGAAACAGCAGGTAGAATCAGCTAGGAAAGGGACCTACACATGTAGGACTTGCAATCAATGTTGTTTCATATCGAAAAAAAAAAACAAGTTTATTCATCCAAACACTGGGAAAGTATACTATTTTGATTTCTATGCAGATTGTCGGACACGTGATTTAGTCTATTTAGCAGTATGCACAAAGTGCATCATCTTACTATGTTGGTATGACAAACAGAACTCTTAGAACGCATACGAGAACATACTTATGCTATAAATAGGAAAGATGAAAATAATGCTCTGGCTAAACACATTATAGATAAAGGTACAACACACAAATTTAAGTTTATGGCTATAGAATTGATACATCAATATACTAGGTTAGGTGATTACAAGAATTATACTGAACAAAGAGAAATTCGATGGATCATGAGGCTGCAGGCAGATAAAGCCTCTGGTTTAAATGATAGAATTTCTTTGAAACCCTTTCTGAGCACAAGGGGTTTTAAGCATTGAAGCTTCCAGGTTTCCACGTTTTTGCTATATTATACTTTTTTCCATTATATATATATTTTTCAATATTTAATATATTTTCTTATATGTGTTTTTATATATACACATTTTTTTCTTAAATATTTATTCAATATTTTTTCATGGAATATTGGATACAGTAACCAGTTTTTTAGTAAAAACTTTACTCTAATGATGTTCTTTACAGTTGTATAAATGATTTTTAATAGTGTACATCTTTTAACAGCATTTTTAATAGCATTATTAACAGCATTTTTATATATATTTAAAAGGATTTTATATGAAATGTCTGTTTATTTATTAATGTGACCACATGGCTGGATCTATACATATTAGTTTTCATTCATACATAATTAGATAGTACTGTAGATTGGTTCAGTAGTTAATTGAATAATGCTTTTAGATGCAGTGGTCTGTTAGTTTTTGAACAGTCTGATGAAGCATTTTTTGAAATGTGAAAGCGCTTACTGGATTGAAATTTTCCTTTGTTTTTTACTTTTATTTTAGTTTCTTTTTTTGATAATTAAAGGTCAGCTTCTTATTGCCGTAGTGAGCCTCACTTACAAATCTGTCTATAACATTAAAGGCATTTTTGAGTGTAACAATACTAAATATACCAACAATGGAATAATGGCCAACTGTGGTGCTTGTTACTACTGCTGCTTTATATTTGAAGGACCAAATGTGACAGGGCATAATTATACTAAAGTAGTACCCTGTGCAGATAATTTCAATTGTAATACTAGTGGTGTTGTCTATATTGCCCTATGTTTATACTATCCGGCATTTTATGTCAGTAAAACAGAGCGCAGACTGAACAAATGCTTATATGACCATCTTAGACGTATCAGGAAGAGTGACAATACCAATACACTAAGCACTGCCTCATGTGCAAAGTTTTTATTTTTTATACTTCACAGGCTAGGCAAATGCAAAAGGGGCAGAAACTGGGAAACTTTACTTTTAAACAGAGAAATGCATTGGCAAATTTTGCTGAAAGTTGATATCCTGCCCAGTTTGAATTAGCATTTGACTATTGCACCTACTTTAAAAACAAGGCATAATAGACTGAACAAGTAGCCTATCGTATGTCTACACTTTATCATCTGTTTACTTAAAGGTGTGGGTACACTGTTAACCTTCACTCTGATGTTCTTTCTACAGGGAATGGAAATGTTTAATAAGATGTGATTTTCTTTACATTTCTGTGGTCTCGTATTTAGTTATTTATTTATTTGTGGAGTTTGGAATTTCTTTGTTCTTTGTGTTTTTTGGAGTTTATGTGCCTAACTCTCCAAGGTTTGAACTTAAAACTTCCTTATAAACATGTGTATACAAGAACTGACAAACTGGAAACTCTCTATTTTAGATATGGATATCAAGATACAAACAGAGAAAATGTTTTTGGTTCCTTTGGTTTGCTATACAGATCAGACAAATTTCTGTCAACCAGAAGAGAAGTTGTGGACAGCGACTGGTAAAGAGTTGAGGGATTTTACCTGGGAGGGGAAAAGGGCAAGGGTCAAGTATATATATATATATATATATATATATATATATATATATATATATATATATATATATATATATATATACACACACACACACACACACACACACATACACAATACCACTGTTCAGGAAAGTACAGTTGTGTACACTTGCCATAAATGTAGATGTTCAAGTGTATTCACTGTTGCAGTCATTACATTAGGGTAATCTGCTAGCAGGTTGCCCTCAGTCAGCCTGTATAACAAAGTCTTGGGTCCTGCGTCGGTTGCTGTCTCCTCTTCATGACATCAGGTCGTCAGGGGTATAAAACATGTAGCCGATGCCATTTTATTCAGTTTTTCTTGCCCCAGATGTCAGGTGCCCCTGAAATGGGGAGCAAATATATATATATTAGCCAATTCTAAGGAATATGTCTCCGCTTCCTCCTTGGTACTTGCCTCAAATACCTCATCTACTATCGAAGCATAAACTTTTTAGGTACCATTGAAGTTTCCTCATATGCCATCTTGCATATGGAATTAGTAGAATGCAGGATGCCACGAACCCCAAAACCTGCAGAATTTTTCTTGCAGATAACTGGGTTTTTGTTGCCATCTGTTTGAAGTATGTTGTCAGTTGCCTTTGTTTGTCTGGCGTAAGGTAAGCCATCTGGGCAGTTGTATTCAAGCTTGCACCCAGGAACGTAATTATTTGACAGGGTACCAGTTGCGATTTCTTTTTGTTTATTGTGTACCCTAGGCATGTTAGAAGCCTTTTTACAAATGCCAGATGCTGAAGAAGAATGTCTTTGTTCTCTGCTTGAATGAGACAGTCGTCCAGGTAAGGATAAATTTGTATGCTTTTTTGTCTGCAAAATGCAATTACTGGTGCCAGGCACTTTGCAAAGACCCTGGGCGCAGTAGATAAGCCCAAGGGCAGTGCAGAGAATTAGTATTGCAAATAACCTGCCTTGAAGCGGAGGTATCTTCTGCACGATTCCCTTATTGGGATATGCAGGTATGCCTCTTTTAAGTCTAGAGTCACTAACCAAGTGTTCCTGCCCAGCATAGGCAGTAGCTGTTGTAAAGTCAGCATTTTGAATTTTGGAATGTCCAGAAACGTGTTCAAAATCGATAAGTCCAGTACTGGACACCAGGCATCGTCTTTTCTGGGTACCAGGAACAGTCTTGAATAAAATCCTTGTCCTTTTTCCTGTTCTGGTACTGGCTGAATAGCCCCTGGTACTGGTTGAATAGCCCCCATATCCATGACGGACGTCACTTGTTTCTGAGCCTCTGCCCATTGATTTTGTGGCAGATCTGGCCAACCCTTTGGCATTGGCAAAGTATGGAAATGAAATCTGTACCCCTGGGATACTATGTTTAATACCCACTTGTCCTGGGTAATTAACTGCCAATTTTGAGCATGAAGTGCTAATTTTCCCCCAAGGGGGCTGCCAAAAGATAAGTGCTTGGTGAAGGTAGAGGGAAGTCATTGAGACTGCTTACTGTAGGGTTGTGCTTTATTTCCTCCAGATTTGGAGGTGGAGGCACCCCATTGCTTTGACCTCTAAGAACGCTGAGATTGGTATCTAGAGCCTTTTGAGCACCTGGATTTGCCTTGAAAGGCTCTGTTGGACACAGGAAAGGACCGATTTTTAGTAGGCCAATGCCTACTGAACTTGGGTGGCTGCACTTGTAAGAAATCTTTTACAGTTTGCATAGATTTAGCTTTGTCTTCAGTTTTCTTTAAAACCTCTTCTGCCTTATTACCAAACAGAGTATCATGCTGTAAAGGGGCATCCAACAATTTAGCTTTAACATGATCAGGCAGATTTTGCTCCTTGAGCCAAGCATGCCTTCTAATCACAGATCCAGTAATGGCAGCCCTGCAAGAGACCACCAAGGAATCAAAACCACATCGCAAAGTCTGCTTTCCAACCTGTTCTGCTGCATGCAATAATTCCTGTAATTCTTTATTTTCTACACAATCAGAAATCAACATAATTTTCTGTTTCAATATGCCCATAACATGCTGTTGATATTTAAGCATATGAAACTGGCAGTTTAAGGCCCTAATTGCCAAGGCTGCAGACGTATAGACCTTCTTTCCCCATCTATCCAGCGTCCTGGAATCTCCATCAGAGGGGGTAGGATTTTTGGCTGTAGGGGCCTTTACACCTTTGGGACCCTGTGAGATAGTCTCAGGATCAGCATCAGGATCAGCAGCAGGATTTTTGAATAGAAATTTGTGGTAGTCAGGAACCCTGTAATATCTGTCTGGCTTACAAGGAGCCGGAGCTAGGGAATCAGGAGCCATGTTTGATTCCAAAAACACATCATCAACAATGTCTAATACAGGAGGTATAGCCAAAGGCCTATGCGGAGGAAGAAGGAAATCCCTAAGCCTCTTTTTTGATTCAGAGAAATCCTGACTCTCCCAATGAAAATGTTCCCTTAAAGTATGCAAGGCTTCATCAAAAGAATAATCCTCAGGAGGAGATGTGGATGGGATGGATTCTTCTGCATCTGAATCCTCATAGGGTGGAACAGAAAATTCCTGATCAGAAGAGGAATCAGAAGAAATGGAAACCTGATTTGAAGATTCATAATCAGTGTCTTGCCTAGGCCTCTTAGCAGCGAGAGGGGTTGGGAACCCCTGATCAAGGTAATTAAGTCCTAAGCCATTTTGATCACCTGTTTTTTAGGCATAGGGGCCTGAGCACGTGGCTCATGCATCATTTTTTTAGACTTAGAAGATGTTTTTGATGCAGTTTTTGAAGCTGGCGTTGGTTTTATATAGAAATGTTGACGCCTGAAAACACCCTCAGAAGCCGGTGCCTGCTCAATGGCTCCAAATCCATCCAAGAGAGAGACATCCGCGGGTTCAATACTCCGAGAATCTCGCGGCATACCGGACTTCGCATGAGTCTCGGTAGAAGCCTGCAACTCAAAAGAAGCGGGTATCAGGGGCTGCGAAAGTGCCTCACTGAGTACTTGTTCTTTGCGTTTTTTTGTGAACTCTGGTAGTCGGATTGCTAACCGACAACATTTCAGGGTAATTAAATCTGGATCCAAAATATTTTGAAGCAAAAATATACCGACGCTTAATAGTGCGTTGGTTAAATCTAGCACAAAACCTACAGCAAGGCACGTTATGATCTGGGCCTAGGCAAGGAATACAGTACAAATGAAAATCCTTATGAGTTATTTGCTTCCCACAAGTAATGCAATTATTAACTTTTACTGACATCGGTAAGGAGCAAGAAAAAGTTTCCCCAACGGGGTACTTAGCTTTAGTTGAAAACTTCGGTTCTGAAACTCGAATGCGAACATTTCAGGAGTCGGCCGACCGGCACTTGCGAACTGCTTCGGGCACCTCGCAGCAAGAAAGACTGAATAAAATGGCATCGGCTGCATGTTTTATACCCCTGACGACCTGACATCATGGAAGAGGAGACAGCAACCGATGCAGGACCCAAGACTTTGTTATTCAGGCCGACTGAGGGCAACCTGCCAGACTGCAACAGTGAAACACGAAGAACATCAGATTCCCCATCCACATAAAACAAAAGTTCATCCCTGCCCATATTCAGGCACATGAGAAGTCAATGCATAACCTTCTGACTACAAACTTAATGATTTAAATTTGTCAGAGAACACTTGAGAAAGCTGTAAATGGGTATGCTAAAAAGCATTTTTCTTTGGGACACATTCCCCACTGCAACATCTCACATCACTCTGAATTAACTATACTAACTACATAGTCCCACAACCATGGAGAAAAGAAAAACTGATCTCGCAGTATGTCACACATCTAAAAGCAATCAGAAGCTGTTCGGCTAGGAGAACTGAAATTTGAGAAATCATACTCATTGGGATAGTTTTCATCGAATGGTAGCGGTCCTAGACAGAAATGTGCATGTCTAATGTTGTTCTTGTCCCTTATTTTAAAACCACTTGATCCAGCAATCACACTTAATGACTCTTTAAACACCTTCTCACATGTACAATTCAGGAATAAAGTATAAAACAGTAAACAGTGCCATACATAAATCCTTTCAGCTGTACACAAAGTCAAAGCTATGTCACAAAAAGTAAGGAAAATGCAGATGTGTGAGAAGAGTGCCTATAAAGCAGCATCTGTTTAAAACATCTGCCTTTTTAATATTCACCTTCTTTGGATTCTACAACTTTCTTCCAAGTTCCATTGGCCTGATACCAAGCAATGGCTAAATAAATAAAAAAAAATATCAGAGTACATTAGCCTAATATTTTAGCAATAAAAACGCAATGGATCGAGATTAGGTTGGAGTACATCCTATGACTTGCAAATGGCGGACGTTAGGGCTAGTGAAATTTAAAGCCAAAAATTACTAGCCATAACCAAAAATGTCTGAATAAAATCTGGCACACTAACCACTTCTTAAAGCAAGCATATACTTAATAGTGGCCATCTCCTAGAATGCAGTCCATCTTAGAGATTCATAGGTAAGTTCTAGACTAGCTGCCTTTGTGAGCCATTTTAAGCCTAGATAATTTCCCTTTTTGTGGTCAAATTAACATCTCTTATTTGGTTAGAGATTGGCCTTACTCATTCCATGGTCAAATACCCCTAATGAAAATGGATCATACCATATATAATCTGAGGGGACCCATGCATGGGATAAATCATTTAGGAGCTGCCTCTGTCCATTACTAGTAAACGGGCAGTCCTGGGGTAAGTTTTCCATTTCCCATCCACAGATTCAGGTTGCAACTGAATATGGACAAGGATGAACTTTGTTTTATGTGGATGGGGAGTCTGTTCCAGACCAGCAGTATCCACTGCAAGATATACTGGTTCCTCCAAACCATTCGGTTGATGTTCCAGGATTATATCTCTAGATTGAGCATTTCTGATGCCATTTGACTTGCCGATCTGCAATAAATTCATCAGTACTGGGTCAGAGGATCTCTTGTGCTACAGCAACTGCTGAATGAGCTAAACACAAGCTGCTAGCCACAGCCAGCAAGAGTGACCTGTCAGAGAGACCCCTGAGAGAGAGAGAGAGAAAAGAGAGCTCTGAAAGGAAGCATTACCACCAATGTATCATATAGTGAGAAGTTTAACAAGTTTGTAAAGGGGTAGCCCCAGCCCCATGTCTAAAAACAGCATTCTCCACTTCTGTCTCCTCTTAACAAGAACAGTCTAAACAGGAAATCATTTCAGCATCAACTGTACGCTACTATGTGTTCATTCTCCAACACTGGAGGAAAACAACTAGCAAAACAGCCAAAAGGGGAAAGGGTAGTAATTATATAGAACAGCAAATAACACCCTACGGTTAAGGTGAATTCTTCACACAGTTGTATTGTAGCATTTCTTTTCTTTCCTCTTTCAGCATTTATTACCTTTGGAGTATGTCAAGCCATGAATTCTACTGGGAAAAGTATGCATTTGCTAGCATATTCTGACTCAATACATCAACAAAACAAACCCCTTTTATCTTTGAAATGTACATGTAAGCTTGTAATGTGTCAAACAATGAAGATCATACCACAGCTTCACAAAAGCCAGTAGCAGAAACTCCTCTAAAGAAAGCTGCAGCCCCTGCGCATTTAGTTGGAGCCAGACAGGTAATCGGCTACAATTTACCCAGTGGACAGTACTGCAAAGATATTTTGTTGAAAGCCACTTTCAGCAAATAATAACTATGCACTTTCCCTACTTTTGTGCAATCATGGAACTGGTATGTATAAGTCAGGGGATGTGGGGAGAGATGTCCCCCACATGGAAGGTGCAAGAAGAGCTCCCACCGACAAAAAAGTGTTTTGTTATTTTCTAAAGGTGGATTTCAGTGATACTATTTTGAGATATTTGCCATTAGATAGATTTTCTTCAATGGCTCCTCACAAACTCCCATCAGTTCTGGTCCAATGAATTGCTGGCTGGTCCAGAAATAGGTCCGTTTGCAGTAGAAAATAATGTGGTTAAAAGACAGTCAGCCATACTGTTATAGCTTGCTTAGAAACAGTACCCAACCTACATTGAACAAAAGGGAAAAAAACTGATTGACTTTCTGAAAGACTCTGTGCCAAGGCTGTTTCAAGATGCCAACTGAACTTTCTGGTTAAGAGCAATGTATGACAGCATCCTTAGAACAAAGGAGGGATTAGCAAACCAAACCATGTCTTACTCAGAGAGTTTTGAGTTCAGGAGCTGTTCTGATCCAAATGACACAAATTTCCTCAAAGTTAGTGATTCTAAAGAAGTAACAATACACAAGTTCAAGTGTATGTTTGTTAAGACATTCTAAAATAAAAGTAAAATTCAAAGAGGGGCAGAGATGCCTTCTTGTGGGTCTCAGACAAACTATACCCTTTAGAAAAGGCACAACTGTCAGTAATGAAAAAAGTGGAGGATCACAAGGAAGACGTACAGAAAGGATCAAAACGTGAAGGATAAGTGTAACACAGTCACAAGCCAGGAATTAAAGGATCAAAATGTAATCCTTCAGTGAAGGATAAGTGTGACACATAGTGATCCGTCAGTGAAAGATGAGTGGGACACAGTCACAAGCCAACAACAGTTCGATACAATACCCCACTCGGGCATTATAGATAAGCTCACCAGCTTAAATATAAACCCCTATGTCACTAGATGGGTTGCAAACTGGCTCAAGGACAGAAACCACATGGTTAGAATTGCTGGAGCCATGTCAGACTCCAAACCAGTTACAAGTGGCATCCCACAAGGCTCAGTCCTGGGACCTCTCTTGTTCGGTATATATTTCTCGGAGGTACAGGCCAACACAGAAGGACTGTGGCTGACCAAGTTCGCAGATGACTGCAAACTGGGCGCCATAATCAACTCTCCAGCCGACACAAGCATCCTCCAAAAGGGCCTCATAGAAAGACAACTGGTGCCAGAGCCATGGCCTCAAGCTAAACGCCAAAAAGTGTATAGTCATCCCCTTTGGCAAAAACAAAGTGCCCACAAATTACCACATTGGTGGTAATCCATTAAGTACGGAAGAAGTAATTAGGGACCTAGGGACCCAAGTTGATAGCAATCTCTCATTTGACAACCACATGGCCAAAGTGGTTAGAAGAACATCTTATATAGCCCACCTAATCATGAAGGGATTCACATTTAGATCAGGGGAGGTCATCGTGCCTCTTTACTCATCCCTCATCAGGTCCATAATTGAGTACAATGCCCCTTTTGGGATGTACCTTACCAGACACCTGCAGCAACTGGATAGACCCCAAAAGTACCTCACCAAGAGGATCAAAGGGCTCAAACAGATGCCATATGCTGCCCGGTTAAAGAAACTCCAGCTCTACTCAGTGGCATACCGCCTGCTCAGAGGCGATCTGTGCCTGACGTATAAAGCCATGTCCAACCCGGAATTAATGGACATGCTGCATCTCAGAAAATCCAAATCCCATCGAGCTACGCGCTCGAGAGACTTGAACCTCAGCAGTAAAATAAATAGGACATGCTAGACGGACAGAGGCATAACCCAGAGGCTCCCTTCACTCTGGAATAAAATCCCAGTCCAGGTTAGGTAGAGTCCCTCATTGACTCTCTTCAAGAGGAATCTTGATGAGTGGATGGGAAATCATAGGTTTACCCCGGGTATCACTTTTATGTCACTGTTAGACAGAGGCACAGTATACTAACCTCGAAAAAGGGCATAGCAAAATAAATTTAAAATGGGTGGCGAAAGCCAAACACACTCTGGCTAGGCTTATAAATGCCCTAGGGCAGATAGCCTAGTATGAACCTATGAATATGTAAAGCATTCTTAGAGTGACACTGAAATGATTACAACAACCAAGGTCTCAAAAGTTACTACTACACATTTGTTCAACTGCAAAGTTCAACTTTGCGTCCATGATTTTCATATCAAGATACTATATCAAACTGACAGAAAAGGCAATAGAACTTTTAAAGCACATAAGACTGCTTTACTCACCTACCACTGAGGAAACAAATTTTAACTGCACTGAACTACCACACAAAATGCTGCATGTTCATA
Source organism: Protopterus annectens (assembly GCF_019279795.1). Classification (NCBI taxonomy): domain Eukaryota; kingdom Metazoa; phylum Chordata; order Ceratodontiformes; family Protopteridae; genus Protopterus; species Protopterus annectens. The sequence continues at coordinate 16,199,452 of NC_056743.1, forward strand.
AAGCTTGGTTGAAGAATCTGGCAATCTCAGCTCCTGGGAAGTGGTCACCCTTGAATAAACTGTGCAGCATGTTCTTCCAGACATCGGCTGCAATGTCATTACTGCTCAGAAATTCTTTAGGGCCCATAGCTCCCTATGGAGTGAGCTGAGAAGTACAGTTGTGTACACTTACCATAAATGTAGATGTTCGAGAGTATTCACTGTTGCAGTCATCACACTTGGGTTATCCTGCCAGGGGTAGCCCTCAGTCGGCCCGAATACCAGAGGCTTAGTATTTATGCATCGGTTGCTGTTGCTCCAGGACTGACGTCAGGTCATCAGTGGTATAAAATCAGGCAGCCGACACCATTACATCAGTTTCTCTTGCCCCAAATGTCAGGAGCCCCCAAATAGGGAGCTACGTTATGGTGGAAGAACACCACCAGTAGAAAGTAAATACCAAAAATCCCTATAAGCAGTGAGGAAGAGAGAGAGATAAGGAGGATGGGGGGTGGGAAACCAGGACTGCAATAGTGAATACACTCGAACATCTATATTCATGGAAGTGTACACAACTGTACTATGTTCTTCATGTTTCACTGTTGCAGTCATCACACTTGGGCTGATTCCCAAAGCTGAAGAAAAGGGTGGAGGCAGTCAAGAAAAGCTGGGGCTGGCTAGGATGCCCTGCAAGACGGCGGTTGCAAAGCCTGCCCTGGATATGGAGAAGACAGGTAGGTGGTAATGCTTGGTGAAGGTATGAACAGAACTCCATGTTGCAGCCTCCAGGATGTCCCTGGTAGGGACCCCTCTGAGAAAAACTGCAGAGGTGGAGGTGGCCCTGGTGGAGTGCATCCTGACCCCCTTAAGGGGCGGATTCCCCTGGTATTTGCAGCAGAAATGGATACAGTGTGCTATCCATTTGGAGATTGTTTAGATATGGCCTTGCCCTCTGCCCCTGCTGCAAAGCTGACTAGCAATTGGTCAGTTTTCCTAAAAGATTTAGTCCTATCCAGGTAGAATCTGGGCTCTCTGTGCACATCTAGAGAATGCAGAATCCTTTCCCCCTTGTTTTGAGGGTTAGGGAAAAGGTGAGCAAATTAATAGATTGGGTGAGAGCCACACTAGACACTACTTTAGGCATGAAAGTGGGGTTAGCCCTGAGGGAGATCCTGTCAGCATGAAAAATTATGAAGGTCTCTACAGCCATGAGTGCTTGTAGCTCTGAAACTCTTCTAGCTGAAGTGATGGCCAGAAGCAAGACTGTTTTCCAAGAGAGGAATTTTAACTCTGATGAAGCTGCAGGCTCAAGGGGGGGGGGGGTAGTGTGAGCTTTTCCAACACAAAGTTAAGGTCCCAAGCTGGAGCAGGAGGTCTTCTGGGTGGCCTTAAATTGTTAGCCCCTCTTAAGAACTGTTTGATGAGAGGGTGAGAAAAGAGAGGTGGCTCTGTGCTGTAATGAGCAGACATGGCAGAGGCATGGATTTTAATAGAACAGAAGGATAGGCCCTTGTGAAGTAGGTCTGCTAGGTAATCCAGGATGAGAAGTAGGGAGGGCTGTGTTGCTTCAGCTCCTTTAGCCTGGATCCAGGTGCAATACCTTTTCCACTTGTCAGCATAGGATTTTCTAGTGCTGGGGCATCTGGCCTCACGTATAACGCCCAGGACTTGCTTGCTTAAGCTGAGAACTGGAGGAGAGGTCAGGGAATAAGCCAGGCTGCCAGGTTCAGGGTCTGTAATTGTGGATGCATGAATTCTCCATTCTGCTGGCTCAGGGCTGGGATCTGAGGTAGGTGTCATGGAGGCAGGGGTGGGATCTGTGGGTACCAGTGCTGTTGTGGCCAGTCTGGGGCAATCAAGATTGCTCTTCGTTTTTCCTCCCTTATTTTGAGTAGTACCCTTGTAAATAGAGGTAGAGGGGGAAATGCATAGATCGAGAGGTTTACCCATTGGAAGGATAGGGCATCCACTTTCCAGGCCTTGCTTTGAGGTTCCCTGGTGCAGAATTTGCAGAGCTGATGATTGTTGTCAGAGGCAAAGAGGTCCACCTTCGGGGTGCCCCATTTCTGGGTTACAAGGTTGAAGGTGCTGTGGTCTAGCTGCCATTCGTGTGGGTCCAGGAGGTTTCTGCTTAAATTGTCTGCCAGAGAGTTTTGGGAGCCTGGTAGGAATTGTGCTAGCAGGTGAATTTGCATGTTTGAAGCCGTGTGCCAAAGGGTCATGGCTAGCCTGCAGAGGGGATAAGAGTGAGCTCCTCCCTGCTTGTTGATGTACCACATCACTGTGGTGTTGTCTGTTTTGATCAGGACAGGCCCTGGGAAGAGTAGGGGTCTAAAAGCCGTCAGTGTGTGCTGAACTGCTAGCATCTCTTTTTGGCTGATGTGCAGATGTATTTGATTTGGGTTCCATAATGGCCCTGAATATAACTGCCATCCATGTGTGCACCCCAGGCATAATCTGATGCATCTGTGGTTAGGGTCTGGCCGGCGTGGGGTTGTGAAAAGGGAAGGCCCTTGTTTTGGTTGCATGCTGCTACCCACCAAAGAAAATCTTTCCTTAGACAAGGTATCATAGGTATGATAGTTTCCAGGTCCTGAGAGTGTTGACACCAAAGGCTTTTTAGGTACCACTGAAGTTTCCTCATATGCAGTCTGGCATATGGAATGAGTAGAATGCAGGAAGCCATGAACCCTAGAGCTTGCAGGAGTTTCCTTGTGGATAACTGGGTTCTGGTGGCTAGCTGAGAGAAGTAATAACAAAGAAAAAGAACCAGACTGATAAAATGAAAAAAGTGAACCTTAGAGCGTACCAAACAAACTGGATATCAGTAAACAGTCACTGTCAGTGGTAAATCCACGCCAAGGATAAGAAAGCTCCAGCTTAATTAAAAGATTAAAAAGATTTATTGAAGCGCTTTTCGTTTGCCTCCTAGGCAAACTTCCTCAGAAATTGTTGTTGTTACATTAAACTAGGTTTAAATAACGTGACATCACAAGTAAATTAGTAAATTAAAGCCAGTTACAGAAACTACACAAAGATCTGGCTAACCCTCCTATGCGTCCTCTCATTGACAGTCATGGCTCACCTGCATATGCCTGTGCTAAAGTAATTGACAACATCTTGCAGAAATTTGTTAAACTAGAGACCCAAATCTGCAAAGATTCATGGTCATTCCCTACTAAAATCAATAATATTGAATTTCAAAGTCATTTCAATTTTTTGACTATCGACGTTAGAGACTTATATACGAGCATTCCGCATGATGTGGCAATAGAGTGGGTCAGTGCTAGAATAAGAGCACATGAAGCGAGTAATTATGAAATTGCACTTGTAGGTGAACTCCTAGATTTGTCTTTATCTAACAACTTTTTCATGTTTGGAGAGAACTTTTACATGCAAAATATTGGCGTAGCCATGGGGTCACCGTGTCACCTCTTTTAGGTCTAGGGTGGCTAACCAAGCATCCTTGGAAAGCATAGGAAGAAGCTGCTGGAGGGTGAGCATTTTGAATTTTGGCATCACCAGGAAGGTGTTTAGTATTGATAGAGCGAGGATTGAGTGCCAGGTGCCCTCTTTTCTGGGTACAAGGAAAAGCCTGGGATAGAAACCTTGGCCTATCTGGTCTGCAGGAACAGGCTGTATTGCCCTCATGGAGAGCAGAGAATGGACTTGTTTTGGGCCTCAACCCACTGGTTTGGAGGAAGATCTGGGAACCCTTTTGGGGTTGGCAGTGTGTGTAAATAAAATTTGTATCCGTGGGACACTATGTTGAGGACTCATCGATCGTTGGTGATGGAGGCCCAGTTTTTTGCATGGGAGGAGAGTTTTCCTCCTACGGGCACAAGCAGTTGGGCAGAGGTAAGGGGAGTAGTTGTAAATTCATTGCGAGTTCTTTCCATAAGGAGTGGCTTAGCACTCCCTGTTTTTGAAGTGGAGGAACTCCATTGCTTAGATCTCTGCATTCCCTGGGACTGCTGTCTGGGGGGTTTGCTTCCCCTAGGTCTTGTCTGAGCTGGCCTTGAGGGGGCTGGAAAGGACCAGTGTTTGGAGGGGCAATGTCTACTGAACCTCGGAGGCTGGACCTGCAAGAAGTCTTTAACTGGCTGCATAGATTTAGAATTTTCTTCCATCTTTTTTAAGACCTCTTCTGCCTTGGTGCCAAACAACTTGTCTTTGTTCAAAGGTGCGTCCAATAGTTTTGACATGGTCTGGCAAGATCTGTTCCTTAAGCCAAGCATGCCTTCTAAGTACAGAACCTATGACTGCTGCCCTGCAGGATGCTTCTAGGGCAACAAAGTCACATTGCAAGGTGTGTTTAGTAACTTGGCTTGCAGAATGCATAAGCTCCAGTAATTCTTTATTTTCTGCACAAACCAGAAAGGAAGATATTTTTTTGTTTAAGGAGTTCCATTGTATGTTGCTGGTATTTCAGCATGTGGAACTGACAATTTAGTGTGGCAAGTGTTGCAGAGGTGTATACGTTTTTACCCCATCTGTCTAAATCTGTCCGAGGGGGTGGGATTCTTAGCTGTGGTTGCTTAGCTGTGGTTGCTTTTATTCCTTTAGGTACTTGGGAGATTACCTCTGGGTCAACAGTACGATTTTTGAAAAGAAATTTGTGCAAGCCAGAGACTCTAATACCAGTCAGGTTTCCTGGGAGCTGGTGGGAGGGTGGCAGGAGTTAAATTGGATTCCTTAAAGACATCATCCACAACATCCAGGACAGAAGGAATGGCTAAAGGTCTGTGCTGTGGTAAATCTAAGAATTTCCCTGAGTCTCTTTTTGGACCGAGGATATTCCTGACATTCCCATTGGAAATGCTCCCTTAAGTATGTAGGGTTTCACCAAATGAAAACTCATCTGGAGGAGAGGCAGAAGGAATGGATTCCTCTTCATCTAAATCCTCATAAGCAGACAAGGGTTGCATGTCTTCATATTCAGAAATCTGAGAGTCATCGGACTCCTGGTCAGATAAAACTGCTGGGGACAAGTCTCTTTATTCTTTTGGAAGGGGTATGCTGGCTTCCTCTAATAAGCATGATAAGGTCTTCCGCCATTTTAAGTATTTGAGATTGAGGCATGGAAGCAGGTGCTTGAGCTTGGGTCATCAGTTTTTTAGGTGTAGTTCGTACCCTGGGCCTTAGATACTCAGTAGTTTTAGAAAGAACTGAAGACGCAAAAAGAAGTTGTCGGTTTGTGTCAAATATTGGTAATGCGAAGAACTTCCTCGGAAGCCGGTGCCTGCTAATCGGCTCTGGATCCATCCGCAGGATCCTTAGTCAAAGAAGAGTCTTGTGGTATACCGGACTTTGAACGGGTCTCGGTAGTGGCCTGCAAATCCAGAGAAGTGGGCATCAGGGGCTGCGAAAGCGCCTCACTGAGGGCCGGCAAACTGGTGACTAGCTTAACGGAAGCGTCGGCGGCAGTTTTGGATCTCTGTGGTCTGTCTCTGTCTTTATCCATACGTTTTTTCGGAAGATCAGTAGTCCGATGGATTACCAAAGCCATTTCAGAATACGGAGATCGAGAGCGAAAATATTTAGCTACAATAAGGGCCTGACGACATATAGCTCTGGTGTTGAACAAAGCACAAAACCGACAGCGAGGGACATCTTGTGTCTGGGCCTAAACAGGTGATGCAGTAAGAATGGAAATCTCGATGTGGTATTTCCTTTCCACAGGTGAGACAATTGTTAACTTCTTCTGACATCAGTTAGAGCAAGAAAAAAGGATCCCCAATGGGGTACTTAGCTTTAGAAGACTTCGACTTCAGTTCAGAAATGAAAACTCAGGTAGCGGCCAATTCATGCGAACTGCTTCTGCTTCAGGCTCCTCAGCAAGAAAGACTGATATAATGGCATCAGCTGCCTGATTTTATACCACTGATGACCTGATGTCAATCCTGGAGCGACAGCAACTGATGCAGAAATACTAAGCCTCTGGTATTCTGGCCGACTGAGGGCTACCCCTGGCAGGATAACCCAAGTGTGATGACTGCAACAGTGAAACACGAAGAACATCTGTGAAGACTAACATTGACAAAAGTTATTTCTTCACTGTACTACAGTGTCCTTTAGTAATGCAGAAGTAAAGCCATGGGTTACAATAGCATGAGGCTTGCTAAAAAGTGTACCAAGCAGTTTGTAGGAACTTGGGTAACAACATTGTGCACTGTGGTGTCATATCTTCCATTATTAGGAGCTCTTCTTCCTGGGTTTTCACTGAAATGGGCCCTCAATCCAGTCAATAAACAAACACATTAAAACAAAAAAATAACTCCACGAGATATAAAATGCAGCTCCAGGAATGAGGAAATAATGAGCACTTTACACATGAGAGTTGAACGAAATGGGGGAATGATTAGTCAGTCCTAAATTAATTATCAGTTCTAAATGGAAAACATCCTTGATATAAATGTGTTAACATACAATGCACCTCTTTTGGAAGGGAATGCCATCCTTGTTGAAAGCTATTGCATAATCCATCAGAAGATATCAAATGTAGATGCCTTAAGGTTCAGTAATACTTAGATGAGCTCAACGTGTTCCGCTCTCAAAGCCAGCATACATGTATATTTTTTTAATGATGCTGGTACAATGCTGACAGAAAGGCATCATGAATGTGCACTGAAACTTTCATTTGGAGCATTAACATTTTTTCATGAAAACAGTGCAACTGCTACAAGACGATGAACAAGCACAAATCTAAACCAGCATTTGCTTCCACTTGTCACTTTATTTCAGAATCCCTGAATTTAGTAACAATAGCCACTATAACTAGTACCTTTATAACAGTGTGCACCTGCCATACCTGAAATGCCCGCAAGAGTATTCCAATTTTCCATGCAATTACTACTATATAAATGAACATTGTAGAAATGACAGGTTTTCCACTGCCCAAGTACTCACCACTCTTAAATCGTCTGAAAGGAAAAAAGGTTCCAAGTACTTAAAATAGCTATAACAGATAGGTCAGTAATATAACAGTTATCATTTATGAGACAGGCAACTCTGGTTGGCTGACATCTAGCATGGACAGAGATGAATAAGTACCATTTGGATTTTATCCATCTGTGGGATACAATTACAGAACTCTGTCAGTAAATAGGAAGAGAGTAGCATCTGGCTTCCAGACATGAAGGCTGCATGAGCACGTACTCCTGAATGAATCTGCAACTTCATGCCTGCAATCAGTGTAATGCCCACAACCTTTTAAGGCGGGGTGGGGGTGCTCCTCAGCCAATGTCAGTAATAATCAGGTAACCCATCAGGTTCTACAGAATCCCCAGAAATCTGCTGTACCAGCTCCAGCTACTGACCTCTACTCCTGTGAAGGGGAGGGCAGCTGGACAAAGGAGAGTCACAGCTGGATCTCCAATGTCAGGACAGTCAAACTAGTAAAGGCTAGACTAGGGAAGAAGAAGGACAAAAAGGCAAAGAATCCCCCAGTCATGTAGAAGAGAATGTAATCAGGTGACTGGTAAACTGGATACTTTGTAACTTCACCTAGCATGAAGGTGAGCTGTCAGAGCTTGCAGTCACATCAAAGTGGTAAAGTAGGGTGGTTTCACACTAACTTGCACTCACTCAGTAAATGCTACCTTCAGCAAGCTGCGGACGTTAGCTTTCTAAAAATAAAGTTATCTTCAAAATTCAAATTTGAAGTCTTACTGTATCAAACTCAATCAGTGAATAATGGCTTAGTGCACAGAAAAGCCCATGATTTCCTAGGTCTTCCTTTAAGATAGATAGACTTCTTTGGAATGCTATATATTTTAGAAAAGCATTCGAGTATAAAGTTGCTTTCTAACATACAAGTGTAAATAAATATCCCTCTTATTTGAAAAGGGGAGTACAAGACTCTATACATCTCTTGAATAATCTACCTTAAATACAGGAAACAGGCTAATACTTCACAGTCAAATCAGAAATTCCATTTTAAAAATAAAATGCACTAACAGAATGCTTCACAAATAAATACTTTAGGGTAAAACAAAAACATTTTACTAGAAAAAAACCTAACCAGTGACTTCAATGTCAGGTGTTGCAATGGTATACACAATTTCACATTTCAGCAGCACAACTTATACATACGTGTCTGGCTGGGGGTGGGAGAACATTAGTATGCCACCAAAGCAAAACAAAAAAGGATAAACTTGGTTACAAAGTGTTGATCTGCACATACAGAGTTCAGTTCTCACTGCTTTACCCAGAACGATCACAGGGCCGTCATTAACTGGTTGCTTCTACCTCACCTTCTGCTATGGAACAAAACACACTGTAGCGAAATTAAGCCACAGCGCTGGACAGTCTCTAAGTGGACTTAACAGGAAAGCTGAGAAATGGTAAGAGAGGGATTTTGTACCCCCACTGCCCTGTAAGAAACATTTTCTTTATTACTCAGTAGGTATATACTGTAATAAAAAAAAAATTGCTTTAGGTCCCCGATTCAATTTCCACAACTTCAGCAACCGTGCTGAAGCCCACCCCTTCCTGTATAATAACCACATTGTTCTGACATTGTTCACCATCAACAATGATGCACTCATCATCAGGATCTGAAATGGTGACTTCAATAATATCTTCATTTATCTCTAAGTGGCCTTCAGCAGCTTGGGTAAAAGTGCCTTCAATGAGTCTATGAACTCCTTGTTGGTCGTCAAGCTCAGCTCCAGCTTCTGCTGTATAGCTGGCGATGTACTGTCCCTGATCATTAAGCATAATCTCATCTTCATTCACGCTTTGTGGCATTTCAATTGACTCAAGCGCACGCAGCACAACAACTGCAGTTTCTACGGTACTAGTTTCCTTAAGTCTCTGTCTTGAGGACTGCTTTGGTGCAGCATTATGTATCAACTTGATCTTTGTACCTTTCAACACTTCAGTCTTCCTCAGATCAACTTTGCTGACTAATTCACTACTATTTGAAATGTCATGGAACATCCTGTGTCTCTTTAAGCTCTGCATGATTGTGTAGCCCATACCACAAATTTCACATTTGTAGGGTTTTTCCTCCAGGTGAGATTTCTGGTGACGCCTCAGTTTTGTAGCCAGTGTGTATGCTTTACCACATCGTTCACATCTGAATGGTCTATCACCTGTGTGAAGACGCTCATGTGCTTTCAGTGTATGTGGATCCTTCAGGACCTTTCCACAAACAGTGCAGAGGTGTGCCTCTCCTGTGTGAGAAATTAAATGGCGCTTTAACTCTGGCATTTGGGGGAAGCCATCACCACAGAACTGACATTTATAGGGCTTTTCACCAGTGTGCAGTCTTAAGTGTCCCCTCAGGTTGCCCTTCTGACGGAACACTTTTGCACAGTATGGGCAGGCATAGGGTTTCTCTCCAGTATGCAGCCTCATGTGATTCCTTAGTGAGGCTGGATTGGCCAGTTCTTTGTTACAAATTGAGCACCGACACACCTTTGGGTTCTCCAAGTTCATTTCCTTCATCATGTGGATTTTCTTGTGGATTCTTAAAGATGGCCTACGAGCAAAGCTTTTGCCACATTCATCACACTTAAATGGTCGCTCACCAGTATGCAGAACCTCATGTTCCTTTAGATCTCTCTTTGTGCCATAAGCTTTTTCACATTGCTTGCACTTGAAGGGTCGTACACCTCTGTGGAAAAGTAAGTGCGCTTTGAAGCTTTCCTCAGAACTGTAGCTCTTACCACATTCAGTGCACAGAAATGGTTTATATCCAGTATGGATAAACCTGTGTTTTTTCAAATGACATAACTGGATAAAGCCTTTACCGCACACATCACACACATATTTCCTTATGTTTCGCTCAGTCTGAGACTGGTCCTTTCCCTCAGGAAGAGAGTCTGGGACACACTTTTCCTCATTTACTGCAACTTTTTCAATGCATGGATTTGCTGCTTTCTCCTCTTGACCAGACCCAGTGCCCACTGCTGGGTTCAGTTGACCATTGTCCCTAGCTTGGGATACCTGCTCACAAAGAGCTCTACTTTGATCTTCCTTCGATGTATGAAAACATTCACCATTAGTGTCACTGTTTTTCTCTCCCTGCTGAAGAATTCTTAGTTTTCTTTCCTGTAATCTCTTCTGTATCCTACTTACTACAGCATGAACTTTCCGGGGCTTGCCAGCCAAACGTGCACTGAGTCGCACGGCATTTGTAACCGTTGCACCACTGATGTCCTTACTATAGGCTGACTTTAATTTTGTGCTTTCAGCTTCGTGTCCTCTTTCCACAGTTAGTTCAGACATCTCTTGAACCTGACCAAAACTTTGCACACTCTGTGGGTGTGACATGATGAGAGCTAATGCCCTCTCATTTGTCTCCGTTTTGATTACAGCTTCTACAGGTTTTTCTTTAGTGGTCTTCTGTGGTATTGTGTTACCTGCTTCTGCTAAAAAGTCATTTTGCTTAAATTGGCACAGCTGGTGCTGTTTCACAATGTGCACTTGTGGAACACTACAATGTCTGGAGGTTTGAACCTCACTGCCTGAATCTTCAATGGTCCCTGCAAAAAAAAAAAAAAATACAGACAAGTATTTAGCAGCTATATGGTTTAAACAATTACTTTGCTTCCTTGCCCACAATTACAGCTGAAAGCAGAAACATAGTTTATATTGTTTCCAAACTTTACATTATAATGTCATAAACTGCTTCTGATATAGGAACACCTGCCGAAGAAGCCACTGGGTCAATTATCTGTTACAGTCACTAAAACTGGCATCTCTGCACTGACGAGGGATGAAATGGACAGGTACATATCAGAAGCAAACGAAAAAAAATATGTTCTCTAAATGCAGTACAGTATTTTATCTGAAGACTTCCTGTATTTATTTGTCTGTTTACCGGGAAAGTCTGACTGGGCAATATCCATTTTCAGAGGAGGCCAGGAAGAAAAGCTTAATTTGCTTACATTGCTTTATACTACGTTCCAGTTAAACACAGAGTAGCTACGTTTCTAGTTACATTTATACATTCTAAGATTTTAAAGAGGTGGAAGTTACTTAAGAAAAAGCAGACATGCAACTTAGTGGTTGTACAAGTAGCAGTTATGTATAAGAATTGTTTTGACATTTCAGAGAAAGGTTGAGAGTATTCTGTTTAATGCGAGTATTTGGAGAGTATCATACAGTGAGCACAAAGTCAACCTTGTGATGAGCATGTGCAGGACCAGGATTGGTTAAGATATTGTTTAGGCAGTGGTTTAAAACTACTGAGTTTGTCAGAGTTTTATTTGTCTGGGGATACTATTCTAGAGTTTAGTAACGTATTGGGAGTACAGACAGTCTCCTACAACATTTGACTTATTTTTAAGTAACAAGAATTTGTTACTAAAATGATGTCCCTTGCTGGCCAGTAATGCAGTAATAAGTTTTGTAGTTCAAGGCTTTTTTCTGGATGATGAATGAGTTTATGTGCTGTAGTTAGTTGGGAATATGTTGGCTAACTGTGTAGTTCAACCAGTTTAATTGTTTTAAGCTATGACAGTGGTGGGTGACTGGTCTCAAATTTAGCTACTTTATTGTAGCAGGAGGCAAGTTTCTTTCTTTGAGTATCGTTTAAGTTTGTTAGGATAGCAGTGGCATATAAGACAGTTGGCAATAAGAAGGTGGTGGCTAGAATTTCTCTTGCAGTATCTGTAAGGAATCCATTGAGCTTATAAAGGGTGCCTAGTGTCTGATGTGTAGATTTGATGGTGTGCATTATATGTTGGTCATATTTGAGACCATCATCTACTACAACACTTACAAATTTACTGTGAGTTACAGTTTCAATGATCGTATTATTTGCTGACTTTATGGTAAAAGATTGCTTTTGATTTTGGCAACTTTTTGAGGTGAAAAGCATTAACTTAGTTTTCTTGGAGTTGAGTAGGAGGTTTGATTATATGAGTACAGAGGAGAAAGATTTTTGGGTAATGTCTTGGAGCTTATTTATTGTTGAGGCCGCACATATTAATCTTGAGTCATCTGCATACTGAACTAAACTAGCATGGTGAGTGGAGGTCATTAATAAATATATTAAATAGGAATGGACCCAAGATATAGCCCTGAGGGACACCTGTAGTAACTGGTTGAAACAATGAGTAGGTTGGTTGCCTTCCAGACAGGTAACTAAGGAACCACAACAAGCAGTATTGTGAAAGTCCTACTGAGAACAGTCGAACAAGCAGTTGCTGGTTCAAGACAGTATCAAATGCCTCTGACAAATCTAAGAACATGGTAGACACGAGCAGATAATCATTTCTACGTCAGTTTATTATATCGGTAAAATGTAGTACAGCAGTAGTGGTGCTGTGATTTGGCCTAAAGCCATGTTGCGTTTCTGACAGCAGGTTATCGGAGGTTAGATATTGCATCAGCTGTATATGGATGCATTTCTCTAAGAGAGAATCGCTATCGGTATGTAGTTATTAAACTCTTTAGATGCATCACCTTTGTGTAGTGGTATGATGTAGGATGCTTTCCATAGTGATGGGATGTAACTTTCTGCTATGGACCCATTAATCAGTATGGACACAGGGGAGGCTATGACTTCTGTGGACATTTTTAGGTAATCTGATGTTAATTGGTCTACAGATGTGGAAGTAGTTTTTAATTTAAGGAGCAACTTCCTTACAAGCAACATACGTACTGGGCTAAAACTGAAGAGCTGTGAGGGGTTTTGATTGGACAGGGGTAGAAACAATGGGCAGATGTATTAGTATCCAAGAAAGATAACACTGATTGTATAAAGTAGGAATTAAACTGCCCTGGGATAGAGTATGTCGTATTGTCTGTTTTTGGAGAGGGACTGGTGGTCTTGCCAGGATACAGTAGTTTATTTAATGGCAACTGAAAAGTTGTGGGTTGTTTTTATGTTTGTCTTGTAAGTTGGTATAGTATCTTTGCTTATCCTGCTTGACATGGAGTTTTGCAAGGTTTCTAAGATATCCAAATTGCTGGAAGACATTTTGAGTTCTTATTTTTATACCAATTTTTCCAGGCTTTATCCTTTTTAACATGATTATTTTTTTATTTCTTTTGTCACCATGGTGTGGGATTGGACATTACTCTTTTATTGCATACTGATGTTAGATTATTTAAGGTCTGTATGAATATGTTATTAAAGTATTGTTCTACAGCAGTATCTAGTGGCATTGTTCTAAATACATTCCAGGTGTACTGTTTTAGTGTTTCATTGAAAATATCTTTGTTGAAACTGGCTGTATTGCATATTTGATTATAGATAATATGCTTACCTAGGTTATGATGAGTTCTAATGGCATATTTTGGTATATGGTCACTTACGCTGTCTGACAGGCAGCCTACTTTTGTCAGTTTGTCTGGTTTGTTTGTAAGAATCCAGTCTAATGTTAATGTCTCCCTGAAGTTTTATCAATTCCAGTAGGTGTGGTTATTAATGGTCTGAAGTTGTACAAGTTTATGGATTAGTGGAATTTATAAGTTGCCAGTCTATCTGTAAGTCTCCAAGTATTACAGTTTTATAATACGTAATCTAAAAAGAAAAGATAAAGTCTAGTTGTAAATAGCTGCAGTAACTTTATAAGATGTGTAGTGTTAACAAGCTGCTTCTTTTACTTTTATAATCTCTTAAAAGTTTGTAACTCATTCTTGGTCTCTGCACCCCTTCTGTTCAGACATTTCCAACATTCAAGAAGTAAACTGGTTTTGTTGTTATATATATCATTTCTCCAAGTCTTTTGGGTTTCTAATACCATGACGGGAATGGACCTCACTCCTAAGTCAAAGTACGATTAAAGTTCATGAAATTAGTATACAATATATATATATAACTGTATGGAGGAGTACATGTAAGAGAAGGACTTATCCAGCACTCCAGCACACTAATGACCTCTGAACCCTATGTACATCTGACAGGATTATATGGAAGTAATAATGACAGAATTTATGAATGGGTGGACATTCCCAGTTTCACTACAAAGATATCACATGTTGTGAGCTGGATCACCTGCAGTTACGTGGTAGGTGACGAGATCAATGAGCAGTATGTTGGTTGCAGGTCTGCAGTGACAACATGCATAAAATTCCCCTGCACTGAATGCAGGTTTCTTAATCGCCCACTCAACAAAAGACTAGCATCATACCTGGAACTTCTGAGGGTACACACTGCCCATCTCTAAACAGCAGAATAAAATAATTCCTCAACGCAACAGTTCAAGCAATTCCACATCAGTGAAAGTAGAAATTCTTCAAGATGATAAAGGAGGAAGACAGGTTCCTTGCATAATGTCAGCTCTGCAGAGCACAAGGATAAAGCCATGCTACAACTCAGCAAACGTGGGTTCTGTTAGAGTCCTGGGCACCAAAGAAATCAAACAGAGCAGATGGGATAACATGGCCAACATCTGCCTGTCCACCCTGGATGGAGGGAGGAGGTCCACTCTGCTTCAGTGCTTCCACACGGAAATGAGAATAAAGCGTGCAATATATGACTGCATGGCGCTGCTAATGTGTAGCCTTTTGCAGGACCACATGCAGAATGCACAAGTATGCAAACAAGGGAGAAAGCAGAGGAAGCCCTTGTGCACATGACCACGCAAGAGAAAGCAAGGGGTAGTAATACAAAGGAGGGAGTAAGCACAGGAAACCCTTGTGCACATGACCATGCAAGAGAAAGCAAGGGGTAGTAATACAAAGGAGGGAGTAAGCACAGGAAACCCTTGTGCACATGACCATGCAAGAGAAAGCAAGGGGTAGTAATACAAAGGAGGGAGTAAGCACAGGAAACCCTTGTGCACATGACCACGCAAGAGAAAGCAAGGGGTAGTAATACAAAGGAGGGAGTAAGCACAGGAAACCCTTGTGCACATGACCATGCAAGAGAAAGCAAGGGGTAGTAATACAAAGGAGGGAGTAAGCAGAGGAAGCCCTTGTGCACATGACCATGCAAGAGAAAGCAAGGGGTAGTAATACAAAGGAGGGAGTAAGCACAGGAAACCCTTGTACACATGACCATGCAAGAGAAAGCAAGGGGTAGTAATACAAAGGAGGGAGTAAGCAGAGGAAGCCCTTGTGCACATGACCACGCAAGAGAAAGCAAGGGGTAGTAATACAAAGGAGGGAGTAAGCACAGGAAACCCTTGTACATATGAGCAGAAACAAGCCAGCAGGGGTTAGGATTTAGTTCCTAAAGAAATTAAAAAAAAAATAATGGCTGCCCAGATGATGGCATTTCATGATGGGCTGTTGTCCAAAGGGATCAAATCAGAGCACATATTATGGGACAACTGATGAGTTGGCAGGCAGCAGGGATATATAAAAAAAAAAAAAAACACCATGAGTTCTTGACTGACTGAGCAAATTTTTATCCTTTACTAAAATCTGTAAAACTATGGCTTTAAAAAATAAATAGTGCATGATGGATACAAGGTTTTATCCTTCAGTAAAATCTGCAAATCAAAGACCTTAAAAAGATAAGAAATGCTGGCATAAGCAGTACCATTTAAGTGAACATGATCTAAAAACCCCTGAGGAGGAAGCTTAAGTGCCCAGATAAAGCACTGTGGTCAGAGTTGCCATACTTCCCTATTTGAGTGGGATTGTCACAGGATCAGTAGCCTAATCTAGAGTCCCACACTGCTGGTTAAAATCCTGGCGAAACAGCCTCCGCTTTGCAGTTTAGGACTGGCTGGCATACCGGCATACAGGCTGATCATAAATTGCAAAGCGGAGCCACTCTGTTCAATGCGGAAGAGCAGACTGTTCCTTATTGAACAGAAAAGACTATGCAAATTTTTGATTAGCTCGTATATCGATATAGGAGACAATCAAAAATCGCAAAGCACAGCCACTTCTGCTTAATGTGGAACTGGCTGCTCTGCTGTTTCGATATACGAGCCAATCAAAAATCGCAAAGCATAGCCACTTCTGCTTAATGCGGAACTGGCTGCTCTGCTGTTTTGCATGAACAAAAGACTTTTCTTCTTTTTGGTCTTCACTACCAGGCCCTTAAGAAAGCTGGCAACCCTGACTGGGTTAACATGTTCGTGAAAGCCAGTGGTAGCAGCCCATATTAAGGATTTATTTATTCAAGCTTATTTACAAGGGTAGTGTAATGATTGCCGTGTACCAATGGAAGAGTGTTGTGTTTCTAACACAACTCAACTGGTCAAACAATACTTTTTACAGACGGTTTGCAATGAAAGAGTGGAAGCACAAGTTCATTTTTTAAACTCTTTGTACTTCTAGAAATGGTGTATAGTGCCTTCACAGAATGACTTTTATTTTTTGCTTAACATACAACTGAATGGAGAGTAAAGTTGAGGGAGGCCCTTACCTTAGTAGGATATCTTCAAAGCTAAGAGTATTGGGATAGATATAACACAACAGGTTCATTAGCTCTTTTTTTCGATGGCACAATTTTCCAGCAGTACTTTCACCCCTGTGCATGAACATACATTGGTAAAACTTAGAAGCCGCAATGATATCAGCTTTGCACAAGCTAATTTAAACACCAATATTGGCTCATGCTCTTCAGTTCTTTCCAGCAGCAGAAATCAACTAAATGGCTCAGTAAGCTGTCCAGAGGGAATAAACTGTGCCAGTGGAAGAAAAAATGTGAAATCTGCAAAAACAGACCCTCAAGATGAGATGAAGAACAGTTCCAAAAGAAACTTAAACTATACATTTACCATTACTCCAATCAAAAGGGGAGAAAGGCAGGTTCCCCTGACTGCTCAAGATCCAAGTTTAATGTAGTGCCTTACTCAACTGTATATGGCTTCAGCGTGGATTATTACAATTTGCAGTCAGAAGAACATGGGAGGTAGTACACTCAGCAGCACCCTACTCTTTGTACGATCACTGGAGGAATAATGAAGTAGTTTTAACAAAATGAGTGCTATACCTAGCAGTAACCTACATTTTCTCAGGAAAGCAGAAGGATTATTAGGCACTCCCACCAAAAGGCAGCCTTTGCAAACCTGCCCTATTCAGAGTTCTCGAAGCCTGACAAAAGCATGAATTCATTACTAGTTCAGTGCTTCAACAGTATCCAACCCAGCAGCATTTATAAAGGAAATATGTGAGGTAACTGCTGCCCAATCCACAATGTCAACATATTTAACATGCCAAAAGCCATCACAGTTTAAACCATACGGCCTAACCACCCACTCCAAAATCTCACTGTACTTCTCAAAACACAACTCTTCACAAATAAAACCCTAACCACCCCTTCAAATTCTCAGATATAACTCACTGTACTTATAACAAAAGCTTTTGTAGTTAAAACCATAAGGCCTAATCAGATCTAGATTCAGTACTAGGCGACCAAGGCAGTCACCTAGGTCCCACTGGCAGGGAGGTGGCCCGCTTGCTGGGAGATCGTAACATTTACTTTTTAAATTATTATTAATTATTATTATTATTATTATCATTATTATTATTAATAATAATACAAAAATTACCCATTTTATGAGCATTCTTCTTTAAGATAGCTTTTGCATCTCTGTGTGTTTTGTCACACAGACCTCCCATTGCATCTCTGTGTGTTTCGTCACACAGACCTCCCATTGCATCTCTGTGTGTTTCGTCACACAGACCTCCCATTGCATCTCTGTGTGTTTCGTCACACAGACCTCCCATTGCATCTCTGTGTGTTTCGTCACACAGACCTCCCATTGCATCTCTGTGTGTTTCGTCACACAGACCTCCCATTGCATCTCTGTGTGTTTCGTCACACAGACCCTCCCATTGCATCTCTGTGTGTTTCGTCACGCAGACCTCCCATTGCATCTCTGTGTGTTTCGTCACACAGACCTCCCATTGCATCTCTGTGTGTTTCGTCACACAGACCTCCCATTGCATCTCTGTGTGTTTCGTCACACAGACCTCCCATTGTATCTCTGTGTGTTTCGTCACACAGACCTCTGTGTGTTTCGTCACACAGACCTCCCATTGTATCTCTGTGTGTTTCGTCACACAGACCTCCCATTGTATCTGTGTGTTTCGTCACACAGACCTCCCATTGCATCTCTGTGTGTTTCGTCACACAGACCTCCCATTGCATCTCTGTGTGTTTCGTCACACAGACCTCTGTGTGTTTTGTCACACAGACCTCCCATTGTATCTGTGTGTTTCGTCACACAGACCTCCCATTGTATCTCTGTGTGTTTCGTCACACAGACCTCCCATTGTATCTCTGTGTGTTTTGTCACACAGACCTCCCATTGTATCTCTGTGTGTTTCGTCACACAGACCTCCCATTGTATCTCTGTGTGTTTCGTCACACAGACCTCCCATTGTATCTGTGTGTTTCGTCACACAGACCTTTGTGTGTTTAGTCACACAGACCTCCCATTGCATCTCTGTGTGTTTCATCACACAGACCTCCCATTGTATCTCTGTGTGTTTTGTCACACAGACCTCCCATTGTATCTCTGTGTGTTTCGTCACACAGACCTCCCATTGTATCTCTGTGTTTCGTCACACAGACCTCCCATTGTATCTGTGTGTTTCGTCACACAGACCTCTGTGTGTTTCGTCACACAGACCTCCCATTGCATCTCTGTGTGTTTCATCACACAGACCTCCCATTGTATCTCTGTGTGTTTCGTAACACAGACCTCCCATTGTATCTCTGTGTGTTTCGTCACACAGACCTCCCATTGCATCTCTGTGTGTTTCGTCACACAGACCTCCCATTGTATCTCTGTGTGTTTTGTCACACAGACCTCCCATTGTACATTTCTTCCTTACCACGTGCTGCATGGAATTTAAACAGAAGATGTCGTTTCTCCTGTGCTGCTCCTCCTTCCACAGAATGTAAACTCACTCCCCGGATGGATCTTGATTCCAGCATGAACAGAGATTCCAAATGCTGAGCATTTAACAGCTGCATGTTACTTAAACGTCAGCCCATGAAGCAAACAAAACCACCCATTTGCTCTACAATTCTCTGAATAGGAAACTGTCCACTCTCAGCTGTACATCCTCGCTCACTGAAACAGAAGGTAACCAGTCTCTACTGTTCCCTCAGTTACTTTGCACTGTCAGGAATGTGGCGACATTTCAAGCCCTTAAAAACAAAAAAAAAGTTGAATTATGAATGTCTGCCTTTATGTCTTATCCCCACTCATCTCTCTTGCTGGTGGTGAACCATCTGTCATCCACACTTCTAATCCATAACTTTAGGTCAAACCATTTCCCTGGTCTGGAGACCTATCTTCACTCATTTAAAGCGGACTGCAAACTGTGGTAAGAGCATAAGAGCATAATATGCATATCAGTGGGTTTGCCGTATCACTGCATTTATGGGAAGTTTCAGCAGACAGTTGTTGAACTTGATTTTTTAAATGCTTCAGTGCATCACCTTTTCATGGTCTCATGCATTTCTGTCCAGAAAGTTGACTTTACATGAAGGCACAGAGTGTGACAGCTTGCTACCAAGTGGCCTTGAAGCTTGATTGCCATAATTGCATGTAGATCTCTCTTACATCCCATATATGCTTGTTAATCTTATTCTTGATGGTTAAAGTTGAGGTACTTTGCTTTACTCTACCATGGAAGTTCATTCCCTAGATGTACAGACACGCTTTACTCTACCATGGTAGTTCATTCCCTAGATGTATAGACACACATTATGATGAATCTGTGTGTCATGTTTCCATTACTGATGCTCATCTTCAGCATGATTGCCATATGTATGTGTGCCTTTGCTTCTCCATCTACAGATTTTGGCATGGCTAGACTTACCATTGCCTTGCAGACAAGTTTGAGGCTACCCTTTTGTAGTTTGTATATTACTGGATAAAGAAATAAATGTTACATTTTATGGAATAGGTCATCTTTTCCAACCTGCACATTTTTTCTTCTAAAGAACATCTGTTTCTGAAGATGATCGAGATCATTGAAGCAAAAGCTACCGAATGCTGTGAAGTATTGCAGCAGATGAATGTGACATACAGTGGGGAAGTTTCTTTGCTGCAGTGACTAGACTAAGTATCATCGGCTGCCTTGCACTACCTTACTTAATGCAGCTGATCCTAACCCTGCCCCTTACCGTAGAAAAACTCATTCCATAAAGTACAGTTTTGTACCTACCATAAATGTAGATGTTCGAAGATCCACATTGCTGCAGTCCTTACATATGGGTAGTCCGCTGTCCTCGGTCGGCCCGAATACCAAAGTATTAGGCTGACGTCGGTCATGGCGCTCAGATCTGACATCAGAGCGTCAGGGTATAAAAGCGCATGACCGACGTCATATCCTCAGTCTTTTCTTGCCCCAGATGTCAGAAGGCCCTAAAAAGAAAGGCCACAGCCAAAAACAGAATACCTCCCAAAACATGCCCAACAACAACCACCACTCAAACCATATAACCATGCCAAACTACAGTGGGGAAGGAGGGAGGGTAAATTGGACTGCAGCAATGTGGATCTTCGAACATCTACATTTATGGTAGGTACAAAACTGTACTATGTTCTTCATCTCACATTGCTGCAGTCCTTACATATGGGTAGAATCCCAAAGCAGAGGTAAAGGGAGGATGGCAAAATCATAAAGCATTAGGGGCTGCTAAAATGCCCTGTAATATTGCAGTGGCAAATCCAGCCCTAGACTTAGAATAAAGAGGAAGGTGGTAATGTTTAGAAAAAGTATGTACTGAACTCCAAGTAGCTGCTTCCAAAATGTCTTTTGTAGCTACCCCCCTTAGAAAGGCAGTAGAAGTGGCAGTAGCCCTAGTGGAATGAGGTCTAATTCCAGCCGGAATCTCCTTACCATGATGGGAATAACAGAAAGAAATACAAAAACCAATCCATTTAGAAATAGTTTGTTTTGAAACAGGTTTTCCCTGAGAACCCAAAGCAAAAGAAACAAACAACTGCTGAGACTGCCTGAACCCCTTGGTTCTGCTCAAATAATAACGCAATTGCCTGTGAATATCCAAAGTATGCAAAATCTTCTCCCCTTTATTTTGGGGATTTGCATAAAAAGTAGGCAAATGAATAGTTTGGTTCAAGGCCACACTAGAAACCACTTTAGGCATAAAGGAAGGATTAGTACGCAAAGATACCCTATCCTTATGAAAAATCAGGAAAGGTTCCACTGCCATAAGGGCCTGTAATTCAGAAACCCTTCTTGCAGAGGTAATGGCCAACAAAAAAGCAGTCTTCCATGACAAATACTTTAACTCGGCAGTAGCTGCAGGCTCAAAAGGTTGTAGAGTAAGTTTTTCCAACACAAAATGGAGATCCCAAGCAGGAGTAGGAGCTCTATGTGGGGGTCTTATGTTCTTTGCCCCTCTAAGAAATTGCTTAAACAAAGGATGAGAGAATAAAGGCGGGTCACAGTCATAGTGAGCAGAAATGGCTGCAGCATGAACCTTAATCGAGGAGAAAGACAAACCCTTGTCCAATAACTCAGTAAGATATTGAAGAGAAACACTTAAATCAGGCTTGGAAACATCAAAGTCCTTCGCTTTGCTCCAAATAAAAAATCTCCTCCATTTATCAGCGTAAACTTTTCTCGTACTAGGCCTTCTGGCCTCCAAAATAACATTCAAAACTTGTTGTGGAAGCTGAGACCCTCCAGGGTCTAAAACAGAATATGCCAGGCTGTTAGATGCAGAGACTGAATCTTGACATTGAAGAAGTGATTGCCCTCCTGAGACAAAAGATGCGGAATCAAAGGCAGAGGCCATGGAGGCTCCCGTACTAAACTCCTCAGTAGTGGGTACCAGTGCTGTCGAGGCCAATCCGGCGCTATCAGAATCATGGATGGCTGGTCTTTTCTGGCCTTCAAGAGTACCTTGGAGATAAGAGGCAGAGGTGGAAAGGCATAGACACGAAGATTGCTCCAACTGAATGATAGAGCATCCACCTTCCAAGCTGTGGGATGAAACATTTTTGTGCAAAACTTTGGCAACTGGTAATTTAGTGGAGAAGCGAACAGATCTATGTCTGGAGTCCCCCATAACACTGTCAACTTTTGAAATATCTGAGGATCCAGTTTCCACTCGTGAGGATCCACTATTTGTCTGCTCAACACATCTGCTAAGGAGTTCTGTGCTCCTGGTAGAAACCTTGCCTGAAGATTGAGGTGTAAACTGAGAGCAGTCTCCCACAAAATCATCGCTTGCCTGCAAAGAGGGTACGAATGGGTTCCCCTTGCTTGTTGATGTACCACATGACAGTAGTGTTGTCTGTTAGAATCAACACCTGCCCTGGGTGAAGTAAATCCTTGAAAGCCATCAATGCAAATTGGACTGCTAACATCTCCTTCAAGTTGATATGCAAATGTTGAAGTCTGACAGGCCACGTGTCTTGCACCCATTTTCCATTGAGGTGTGCTCCCCAAGCCTTGTCCGAGGCATCTGTCGTTAGAATCTGACTCGCCTCTGGTCGGGTCACAGAGAGTCCCTTGTTTAGGTGACATTCCTGAGCCCACCACAAAAATTCCTTCTGAATGCAAGGTATTATCTGAATGACAATGTCTAGATCTTGGCAGTGTTGTGTCCATACATTTTTGAGATACCATTGAAGCTTCCTCATATGCAGTTTGGCATTGGGAAGCACCAGAATACAAGATGCCATGAACCCCAAGGCTTGAAGGACTGTCCTTGCAGTCAGCCTGGACTGTAGAGACATTTGATGGAAATAAAGAGAAAGGCTTCTTTGTTTGTCCGGGGTCAAAAAAGCCATCTGGGAAGCTGTATCCAGTCTCACACCCAGAAAGCACATGTCCTGAGAGGGTACTAGACTGGACTTTGTTTCGTTCACAGAATACCCTAGGCATCTTAACACTACCATCACATACTGTAGATGATGAAGAAGCTCGTCCTTGTCTTGTGCAATAATCAGGCAATCGTCCAAATAAGGATAAATTTGTATTCCTTCCATCCTGAAAAAGGCTATCACTGGAGCCAGAACCTTTGTGAACACTCTGGGCGCAGTAGATAAGCCAAAGGGCAATGCAGAGAACTGATAATGTAAATTTCCAGCCCGAAAACGCAGGTACCTCCTGCAACTGGGCCTGATAGGAACATGAAGATAAGCCTCTTTGAGATCCAGAGTTACCATCCAGTGATCTTTTCCCAACAGAGGTAAAAGCTGTTGTAACGTCAGCATTTTGAACTTTGGAATGTCCAGATAAGTGTTGAGGAGAGATAAATCCAAAATTGGTCTCCACGTGTTCCCTTTCTTTGGTACTAGAAACAGGCGAGAATAAAATCCTAGGCCCACTTCTGACAGAGGAACTGGCTGTATAGCTCCTATTTGAAGAAGTAAAGAAATCTGTTTGTGAGCCTCTATCCTTTGCCGAGGAGGAACGTCTGGCATGCCTTTGAAAGGAGGCAATGTATGGAAATAGAACTTGTAGCCTCGGTTTATAATGTCCAATACCCATTTGTCCTGGGTGACAAAGCCAGTTTTGCTTGAAAAGTGCTAACTTTCCTCCCAAAGGAGCTGCCAGGCAAGAAGAATCTGGCAGCTGAAAATGCAGGTCATTGGGCCTGTTTACGAAAGGACTGGCCCCTGCCCTCACCCGCAGATTGTGCAGGCGAACTCCATGTTCTAGGCCTAAAGGTACTCTGGACTCTGCCCCTGCCACGTCTAGATCTACCCCTAGACTGAGAATCAGAAGAAGGGTACGTCCACCCCTTAGTAGGCCAATTTCTACTAAACTTTGGAGGTTGCACCTGCAAAAAGTCTGCATAGACTTAGCCTTGTCTTCCATTTTCTTCAAAACCGACTCCACAGGGGGACCAAACAAAACTTCAGACTGTAAAGGGGCATCCAGAATTCTAGATTTAACATGCTCGGACAAATTCTGATCCTTAAGCCAGGCATGCCTACGAAGAACAACCAGTGGCAGCCACCCTAGAAGAGGCCTGTAAAGCATCAAAACCACACTGCAAAGAATGCTTACCCCACCTGTTCAGAAACATGTACTAAATCCTGCAATTCTTTACACTCTATGCCCTCTGCTAAAGCATCCACTTTAGATTTTAGCTGAGAAGGGAGGAAATTCTGATACTTCAACATATGAAACTGGCAATTTAAAGCCCTCATTGCTAAAGTTGAAGAGGTATACACCTTCTTACCCCATCTATCCACAGCTCTAGCTTCCTTATCTAGAGGAACCGGATTCTTTACAACAGAGGCTCTAACACCCTTAGGCCCCTGACTAATAGTTTCTGGGTCCGCCCTACGACTCTTATACAGATATTTATGAGCCTCAGGCACCCTGTAATACCTGTCCGGTTTAACTGGCGCAGGAGGCAAAGAATCTGGATTAAGGGAAGCCTCCGAGAAAACATCTTGAACAACATCCAAAACAGGAGGTATAGCCAAGGGTCTATGCTGTGGTAAAAACAAGAATTCCCTAAGTCTCTTCCGTGAATCAGAGAAATCCTGTCCTTCCCACTTAAAATGCTCCCTCATGGAATGCAGAGTTTCTGAAAATGAAAAATCCTCTGGAGGAGAAACAGAAGGAGTGGAATCCTCTGCATCAGAATCAGAATAAGGGGGAAAATCTTGAATGTCTTCAGCAGAGGACTCTGAGTCATCTGAGGCCTGATCCAAACTTTCCAACTCTGGCTCCACCCTGGGCCTCTTATCAGGAGGGGGCATAGAACCTCTAATTAAAGTAATCAAATCTTCTGCCATTTTAAGCATGTGCTTTTTAGGCACAGACCCTGAAGTACCTGGAATGACACCAGAGGAAGGCAAAACAGACCTGCCCTTAGAAGGAGCCTTAGAAACAGTAGTAGAAGGCCTAACCACCTTAGGCATAGAAGGGAGAACAGTAACCTGAGAGGCCCCTTCAGCCTGACCTGACTCCTGTGAGGCCACATCTTGCAAAATCAAAGTTTCCCCCTGAGACTCAACAGAAACTTCAGCCAGATCCACCTGTTCCACTGTAGCTTCTACAGGACCGGCGTCCGAAACGGACGAATCATCCTGTCTAAGTTTCAAAGATTTGTCTTTGCGCGTGGAAGCGGGCGTCGGAGGATCCGACGGCATATTATAATTACACCGCTTACCAAAGACTAACCTAGCGCAATCTAACCTTCGTTTTATAGTGCGCTTATTAAACCTAGCACAAAACTGACACCACACGTCGTGCTCAGGACCCAAACAAGGAATACAAAGAGAGTGATAATCCCTATGCGGTATCTGTTTCCCACAAGAAATACAATTATTTACTTTTTCTGACATCCAGAATTAACTGAGGCAAGAAAAAACAAAAATATTCCCCAACGGGGTACTTAGCCCAACTTGGTTTCGGTCTGAAACTCAGAATACGAAAATTTCAGAACGCCAAACGGCACTTGCAACGCTGCTTCTGCATCGGACCATGCGGCAAAAAAGACTGAGGATATGACGTCGGTCATGCGCTTTTATACCCTGACGCTCTGATGTCAGATCTGAGCGCCCATGACCGACGTCAGCCTAATACTTTGGTATTCGGGTCGACCGAGGACAGCGGACTACCCATATGTAAGGACTGCAGCAATGTGAGATGAAGAACATCACTACCATTACACAAGACATCTCTGGCACACAAAAACAAGCACACAACACTAAATCAAGTCTATTACCAAACCCTTACCCTAACTTGGGAACACTTGTACAGCACTAAAGCTATCTCCCTGCTTAAACCTTACTCAAACCTTAACCCACAAACATGTGTACACACACTCCTTTCCCCAGCTTCTGAAATATGCAAAAGCTTCGGCATTACCATCACCATCCTACATTTACCTTTGAAAGTCCACAAGTGGACACACAGGTAAGGAATACCTTTGGTATACATATCACACAGCCAGAACTCCTTCACCTAGAAAACAGATGCTAAATCAACTTGAGTGTGTGCGTCTGCTAGTGTGTACATGTGTCTCTGTGTAAAATGTCCCAGTTAGGGGTAGCAGTTAGTCAATTAATTTGCTCAGGCGCAAGCCCTGTACTTAATTACAGAAAACAAGAGCCTAAATCCTCTACCCAACCTACCAAACTGTTAAAAAAAAATTGAGTTTCAGGTGCATTTTAAAGGAACTGTACACTACAAGGAAAAATAAGTTTACTGCTGCTCGTGTTAAATCTGTTTACAATGTGCAACTGTTTTGTTTAACAAATGGTATCACTGTTGTGTTATAAATAATTAAAGCAATGTTAGCAGCACAGCAAGCAGCATACTTGCTTTTGACGCAGAAGGCTGTGGGTTCTATTCCCACAGCCTGTAGATGGATTGCTGACACTGTGTTGTACTGTAAGGGTGGGGGAGTGCTGCAGTCCTGAGTATGTCCTCCTTTTGATGAGATGCCTATTAACTATGAATCTGTTGCCAATTTGCCATCCAGTCTTACTGCAGTACTACCAGCTTACCATTTTTTTAATGGAAGGCAATTTATTCTTCAAGTGTATACAGGCACTGAATTCGTAGATGAAACATTGAAATATAAAGCTGTTTGCTAGCAGCAGCCTCTTCATTAGTTACAGATCTCTTTAATATGGAATTATTCAGATGACTTACTTCTGCAGAGATTGTGCATATTGACTGATATGAGTGGACTGTAATGACAGAAATTGACTTTTATGGTTGAAATGTTCTGAATTTGGCAGTTTTGTCATTATTGGTTCATACATTTTGTTTCATTGCTTACTGGAAAAATGTTCAAAACTACAAATTTAAAACACTCTAACAAGTGGTGCTGTAATAAGCAAGTAATATAATTTAATACAATCAGGAAGATGAATCAAAGAAGACATGCATGTATGATGGTCCTAAAAACGTGTGTAAGGGGGCTATGATTTGAAAAGGTAAACTATCAGTCACTGGCCAGATGCATTTTCTTTGAATGTGGATTTCAGTGCTTTTTCAATTAATGCGAGTTTTAAGGGTAGAGAAGTTTTAATGCAAGTCTGTTTTCATTGTGAGATGGTATTGCTTTGTTTAGCAAATGCCTAACAGTATTTGTGCTATAAAATTTGAAATAAAAGTTTTAAATAAAATCCAAAGATCTGCAATCATTGTAGAAGTAAATAAGAAAACAGTATGCATACCTGGAGGTTTGAAGTGTTTAATATAACTGCGGAGAAAAAGGATAGTAATGGGACACTGGAATGGCTTGGGGGGTGTATAGGGAGGGCCCCACTCCATTACCCTGCCTAAGGCCACATTTGACCATGAACCAGCTCAGGGCCTAATCATCCACTTCAATATCTCAAGAATGGCCCATGAGCTGTTGTTGTCTCAATTGACTGCTTAGAGTTAAAGAAAGAAAAGGCTATAAGCATTTGCACCTACCCTCCAAATCCTATTTAACATAAACATCCCTACCCTACACTCAATAGCCTCAAATCTTCATCACAAACACACACACACAAAATTTGCAGCTATCACAACATCTCCTGTGCACACACTACACCAGTATTTATCAGTCCTCAGACACCACGCAGTATAAAATCTATTCACCCATCCCACCTCCAATTTTCATTGGCCATATTCTCACCCTACCTCACTGCCACCCCCTACCAGTAATGGCACTTCACAAAGCTGAAATTCTTCAAACATTCACTGACCTTATTAAGCCACATCATGAGTTATCATACTCCTCACCAACAGCTGCTTTTTAACTCCCAACATGCAACTCCCTTGTCCCATGTCTAATCAATGATTTATCCCTTGCCCCACTGCCATAAACACAGACTGCCTTTCCTCACCCTCACTAGCTGCTACTACTACGGACCAGAAAGCAAGGACAAAGCTACAGAGCCTACTGTTTTTTCTGTTTTAATTTGCTAACTGGGTACAAGTGTCCCTGTGACTCCCTTTTCAGGAGTGACACAGGCACACTGTGTAAGTGACTTGCTCAGAGTCACAAAGCAACCAAAGGGAGGTGGAAGGAATCAAACCCTGTACCCTTTGCTACAGCACACAGATCTTTAACAGCTCAGAGCTTTAATCCACCATGCTAGCTGCCAGACTGGAAGAGGAAGAAAAAGAAATACCAGTGTGAGAACACAAAAGAGAAGGGACCAGAAGAGGTTGATGTGTACTGCAAAAACTGCTATTTGGGTCAAAAATTAATTACTTTATCAAGAAGTCTGACTTTGTTCAGAAAACAGAAACCTTTGCTAGTCTGCAGAACAACTATATTAGAGTAAAAATGGACTAACAAGAATGTGGAAACAGTCTTGCAATGTCACATACATTTGTGCACACTCTGGAAGGACTTTTCCCGGTTAGGGGTCGCAACAGCGGAACTCCTGTCCGCTAATGATTGGCAGTTGATTTTTACGTGCCGAGTTGCCAGCCCTGACGCACAACCTTCAACGAAGGTATGCCCATTCACGCATGTCTCCACGCAGAAGACGCTCTAGCTGAGAATCGAACCGGACAGCATCTTACTGTGAGGCGACAACGCTACCGCAGCACCAAGTAAAAAGATAAAGAAAGTGACTACGTAAATGAAATGAAAAAAATTGATTAACAGAAATAAAATTAAATGCTTTGCAAACAATAGTAAATGTATCAAAGGAGAACAATAGAGAAACTAGTAAGATGAAATTATTTAACACCGTAACAAAAAATCTCTCTAACACATCTAATCAAAAATGGAAAAAGACGATGCTAATCTATTTCATGTTTTACTAAACCATCTAAAGTACTTTTAGTGCCTCTTCATGACACTTCAGAAAAAAAGACAGCAAAGACACAACTACATTAAAAGGTACATGCGACTATAAAAGATGTGAAAAATAAAGGATTGTTCAATACAAATAAACAGACAAAAATATGACAACATCTCTAGACATGGATGACATAAAAATAAGGACATTGTAAAAATATCAGGTACTACTGGGTACTGCATGCACTGTGACTTTTAACATATTACAGCTACTGGTTGCTCCTGAAGGACAGGGGCATACACATGCAGTGCTGCTGTATAAAGAGAATGACCTAAATAATAACAAAGAGTTTAACATGCTGCTCAGAAAAAAATATCTTAATATAGTATGGGGATGTAATGCATGACAAACTGCACAGATTAGGGACCACTAACAATGCAGTTTTTGTACAAGCAAAACCATTTATCTGCAGTAGTAATGTATGGCTTTAATTAATTAATTAATTTAATTATTGCTACTTCTTAACCAGGGTAGTACAATGTTACAAGAGGACCCACCTCAGTCACAGACCACAGCACACAAAAAATTAAAACATATTCAAAATATTTTAAACATATTTATCAGTGTACACATGGGTTTGCATCACACTTACTATTTAAACATTACTACACAAAAAAAATATTACAAAGGAACTTTCTAGGCATATAATCTGGGAAATCCTGTCCTTCTGGAGCATTTCTCCCCGGGCCTCCGCTGAAAACAGGATCTGTGGAACCTAGTCAGACTTTCCCGGTCAACAAATGATAAATAAATAAATAAAATAAAATAAAAAAATCAGTTTAGAGCCTAGCCAAATTTCCCAACTGCACAAAGCACAGTCTGGTAAGTGACTTGAGTCTCCCAGAAGGTAAATGGAGGCAGGTAGAATCTAATCCTAGACTACAGGAAACATCTTGTTAACAAGGCCCATCCCATACCTCTCAACCTCTTAATGCAGAAATCTGGACAAGGCCTGCTAACCAAATTTCTCAAACATATTGTTACTGCATTCTCAAAATACTGTACTTTTGCCTTGTATATATCCATATTGCATATTTCACTCTGTTTTTGTACTGTTAAGTATCTTGCAACTTGAATTGTTCATAGGTTCATAGGTTCATACTAGGCTATCTGCCCTAGGGCATTTATAAGCCTAGCCAGAATGTGTTTGGCTTTCACCACCCATTTTAAATTTATTTTGCTATGCCCTTTTTCAAGGTTAGTATACTGTGCCTCTGTCTAACAGTGACACAGAAGTGATACCCGGGGTAAACCTACGATCTCCCATCCACTCATCAAGATTCCTCTTGAAGAGAGAGTCAATGAGGGACTCTGCCTAACCTGGACTGGGATTTTATTCCAGAGTGAAGGGAGCCTCTGGGTTATGAATCTGTCCCTCCAGCATGTCCTATTTATTTCAGTGCTGAGGTTCAAGTCTCTCGAGCCGAGCTCGATGGGATTTGGATTTTCTGAGGTGCAGCATGTCCATTAATTCCGGGTTGGACATGGCTTTATACGTCAGGCACAGATCGCCTCTGAACAGGCGGTATGCCACTGAGTAGAGCTGGAGTTTCTTTAACCGGGCAGCACATGGCATCTGTTTGAGCCCTTTGATCCTCTTGGTGAGGTACTTTTGGGGTCTTTCCAGTTGCTGCAGGTGTCTGGTAAGGTACATCCCAAAAGGGCATTGTACTCAATTATGGGCCTGATGAGGGATGAGTAAAGAGGCACTATGACCTCTCCTGATGTAGCTGTGAATCTTTCATGATTATGTGGGCTATATAAAATGTTTTTCTAACCACTTTGGCCACGTGGTTGTCAAATGAGAGATTGCTATCAACTTGGGTCCCCAGGTCCCTAATTACTTCTTCTGTACTTAATGGATTACCACCTATGTGGTAATTTGTGGGCACTTTGTTTTTGCCAAAGGGGATGACTATACACTTTTGGCATTTAGCTTGAGGCCATGGCTCTGGCACCAGTTGTCTGTTTCTATGAGGCCCTTTTGGAGGATGCTTGTGTCGGCTGGAGAGTCGATTATGGCGCCCAGTTTGCAGTCATCTGCGAACTTGGTCAGCCACAGTCCTTCCATGTTGGCCTGTACCTCCGAGAAATATATACCGAACAAGAGAGGTCCCAGGACTGAGCCTTGTGGGACACCACTTGTAACTGGTTTGGAGTCTGACATGGCTCTAGCAATTCTAACCATGTGGGTTCTGTCCTTGAGCCAGTTTGCAATCCATCTAGTGACATAGGGGTTTATATTTAAGCTGGTGAGCTTATCTATAATGCCCGAGTGGGGTATTGTATTGAAGGCTTTTGAGAGGTCCAGGTAGGCTGTGTGGACCACCTTCCCCTCGTCAATGACCTTGGTGACTGTTTCAAAGAAATCAACCAGGTTTAAGAGGCAGGATCTGCCCTTAACAAAGCCGAACTGGGTAGGATCCAGTGTCTGTAGGTCCCCAATATCTTTAAGTTTAATATGTTAATATTAAATTTAACATATTAAGTTTTTTCTTCTTTTTTAATTACTTTCCTGTAGCATTTTT
This sequence comes from Protopterus annectens, assembly GCF_019279795.1. NCBI lineage: Eukaryota > Metazoa > Chordata > Ceratodontiformes > Protopteridae > Protopterus > Protopterus annectens. The sequence continues at coordinate 16,230,599 of NC_056743.1, forward strand.
CCTCCGGTCTCCACTGAAAAAGGTCTCCCTGGTCCCAGTCAGACTAACCCGGTTAACAAATGTAAAAATAAATATAAAATAAATATATAAATAAAATAAGTGTGGGGGACAAAGACCATAAACAGGGACACATTTACATATTGCTCTTACAAAATTAGAAAGTTGCTAAAATAACAGGATTTGTATTAGCATACATTTTCTGAAGGACATGAAGTCTGAAACTCAAATATATGTCATTATTTAGTGACTTCAATCCTTGGTGATTTGACAGAAAACCAAAAATACAAGACACAAATCTAGACTTTCTGTGAAAATTGGAAGAGTTGAGAGGGATGTTAACAGCTCTCAGTCGTAATCCTCTGTGCTAGTTACCACATAGATATCTTAGTAACTTATGATAGCTGCAGATATTCAAGGCCAGTGGCCATTCCTACTTCCACAGCTCTTCACCATTCTACCTCTTCACCCAGAAGACTCCCAACCCCACCTAGATGTCAGTGGTACAAAGAAGGCCAGCACAATCATCTAAGCTTTCAGCTCTGGCTAGAAGTCTCAGGCACAAGGGTGCCAGAGCACAACCCACCCTAGATGAAGTAGCCCCTACATGTAAGCACCCAAACCAGAGTGCATCCAAAATTGCCTCCCAGGCTACTGCTAAAAAACTGAGGAGGGGAAATGTCTGATCATGAGGGAGCAGGTGACCTAGGTACCCAACCCAACCAATCAATGAGTGCAGATAAGAGAGGACAGAGGGAAGGAATTAGTACTACAATGGTGAATATACATAAAAATCTACAAACGTTGTTTTTAAAATAACTGTATTGTGTTCATCGTAATATTAACTGCATTGTGTTCATCGTAATATTCACCAATTTCTGAGAACACTCCCAGAGATTAGAGACCAGGGGGTGGCTGGCCTCGAGTCAGGGGACAACAAGCGCTGTAAAATGGCACTAGAAACACTGCTCAGACTATAATGTTTGGAAAAGTATGTACAAAAGACCAAGTAGCTATCTCAAAAATAGATTTTTGTCGGCTCATATACATAGCACAAGCAGAAAGCTAAAATTCAAAGTGGAAAGGAATGATGAGATGATAAAGCACGGAGACATTCAAGACATAAGGAGAGGGTGGGATTTTACATGCAGATTCTTACGGAGAACAGCAGCAGCCACACAGAATATTGAATTCATACAGTATTCTAACAACTAAGCTAACACAAGAATGGGCAAAGGAGATTTTGCTGATAGGGATGACTGCAACTGGGGAACAGAGAACAGCCAAGAGGGGGCTGGAATTTACTGGAGAATACTGGAATAAGAATCAAGGTATTGGGAGTAAATAACTAGAAAGGGAAATATAACAGAATGGGAAGAGGCTAAGAAGACATTTGGATAGCAGGCTACAGATGGTTGTCTGTATTAGGGATTGATATCGGTGTATACACAAAGAGGAAGGGCTCGGAGAATCCTAACTGAAAGACTTGTTCTGGTTGTGTTTTTAGTCGTATCGAGAACAGATGCTGCTGTTAAAAATGGATAATTAGTAGGACATATAAAGTACGGCTCAATAACTATATGAATAAATCAGAGGAGGTTAGAAGACACTGGCATAAGACATTGGATAAACAATTCATAAGGAAACAATGGAAGAGTATATGTAAGGCTCCCAATTATAAAACAAAAAGAAAGTATAGAAGATTTAGCATTTTTTGCTTAGAAGTATTTGCATAGTTTATACCTCAAGCAGATTCCAAAGAGTTTTCCTCAGGTAGATGCCAAATGTTGGCGGTGTGATAGGAAAGAAAGAAAGAGGTAACTGGGAACATATGTTATGGGAGTATAATGAGTTTTCGGACTTTAAAAAAATCCCTACAGAGTACTCTTGTCAGAAATATTGAGTGAGCAAGTGGGTGTAACTAAGAAAATTTTTTTTAAATCATTTCCACCCAGAATATAGGTACCTGTAGCATTGCTGGCCTGTCCTCAATTATCTTCTGTAACACCCTGGGGATCACGGGTATTTGATGGAAAGCATTCAGAAATATTTTTGCCTATTTTACGTAGAAGGCATCTGTTGTTCATAGGTTCATAGGTTTATACTAGGCTATCTGCCCTAAGGCATTTATAAGCCTAGCCCAAAGTTTTGTGGCTTACGCCACCCCTTATGTTAAAAAATACTGTGCCCATTAGTTTGTTGTGCCTCTGTCCAGCAGTGACACAGAGATGATTCCCGGGGTAAACCTACGATCTCCCATCCACCGGTCAAGATTTCTCTTAAACAGAGCCAGCGAGGTGCTCTGCCTCACATGGACCAGGATTTTATTCCACAGCATAGGGAGTCTCTGGGTGACAAATCTATCCATCCAGCATGTCCTATTTATATCCGTGCTAAGGTTTAAGTCGCTTGCTCTAGTGGATCTGGTAGATTTGGATTTTTTGAGGTGGAGCATGTCCATTAATTCCGGGTTGGACATGGCCTTGTATGTCAGGCACAGGTCACCTCTGAGCAGGCGGTATGCGACTGAATAGAGCTGGAGTTTCTTCAGTCTGGCAGCATATGACAGATTTTGGAGTCCCTTTATCCTTTTGGTGAGGAACTTTTGGGGTCTCTCCAATTGCTGCAGGTGTCGGGTGAGATAAATCCCGAATGGGGCATTGTACTCGATCATTGGTCTGATAAGTGAAGAGTACAGGGGAACAATGACCTCACTTGATCAGGATGTGAATCCCTTCATGATCAGGTGGGCAATGTAGAAGGTCTTTCTAACCACTTTAGCAATGTGAGTGTCAAAAGAAAGGCCACTGTCAACCTGGGTCCCCAGGTCCCTGATAACCTCTTCTGTTCAGTGCGTGCACTGATGTTGGCATTCTTGTGCAGTAGCTGCTCAGCTACTTGAGAAGCGATATCAATTTTTGGAACACTCCATTTGAATAGTATGTACACAAATACATCCCTGCTTAGCATTTAGCAGCCATCATGGGTCATTCTGTTCTGCAAATGCATTCTGCTGGGATAAGATGTAACCTAATCTGAAGGATTAGCCTGACTCTTGACCCATTTCCCATGCTTGTACTGCAAGCCTGGATAGCAGGTAAGAGAAAATACCTCCCTCTTTCTTGATCAACCACATCACTACGGTGTCTGTCTGGGTGTGCAGCACTCCCAGTTGCCAAATTGGTTTTGAATGCTTTGTTAGCCAGAATCACTGTTATCTCCTTTATGTGGATTTGCTTCATCGTGTTAACCCTAACTCAAGACCCTAGATTCTCAGGTCTCCACATGGGTATCCCAAGCTGATAATAAACAGTCTATGTTGAGCATCTCAGACCACAGGGTTAGCTTCAAGGTACCCAATAGGTTAAGCTAAACCACAAGAGCTCCCTTTTCACGCAGGGAAAATAAAAAAAAAGTGAAAAGGGAAAAGTGGAATGGGGCACTGAAGAGACTGGGCATATCAGCATCACCTGTTTCTTAAGTACCATTATAATTTCCCCATGTGCAATCTTGCCAGGAGTACTATCAGAATGCAAGAAGTCATGTAGCCTAAGGTAATAAGAAACTCTCTTTCCAAGAACTGGAAACTGGTTCTGTTCAGATATTGCCTTGAAGTATTTTCACAGAAACAGAACCTTACATGAGAGAAGGAAGGCCCTTTGATGCTTTGTGTTCAGCTGTACCACTAAAAATAGCACTTGTCCCGATGGTAAAAGGTGTGAATTTGGGACATTTAAAGACTATCCCAAGGATTGTTTTCAAGTAAATTCTAGAGCCTTCAAGATGTCCTTCGGGTATGTAGCCTGGATGAGACAGTTATATAAAATGCTCAGGATCCTGCAAAAGACAATTACTGGAGCCACACACTCTATAAACAGCTTGGGAGCAGCAGACAAGCCAAACAGCTATGAAGTGATCTGGCAATGAGACCCTCCCCTGGCTTTAACCCGAGGTATCACCTACCATGGATCTAGCAATGTGGAAATGGGCATTTCCTAAGTATAATAGGCTGACAATTTCAGCTTGTGGAAGCAGTAAAGTTAGAAGGCTCTGCAAGCCTAGCATTTTGATCTTTGGTACCTTGCTTAATCTTGACAGATACAAAATGGACCTCCAAGTTTATTTCTGTTTTTTTTAGAAACAGAAAAAAAAGGGGGTAAAATTTAGTACCACCTTTTTTTTTCCTGGTATTCTCTCTAACCTCTCTCTACCTGGAATAATAAATCTTTTAGTGTGAGGGGGAGAATGAAATAGTATAGATCCCTGAAAATTGGTAGTATGTCTAAAAATATTGATTTTGTTTTGAAAATACAGTCCATTACCGTGCATGTAGGTACCCACCTGTCTGCATGACAGCCTCCCATTTTGCTGTAGAAAGGGCCTGTCTGTCTCCTCTCCATAGAGGAGGGAGAAGGAGAGATGCAAGGAAGGTGTGGTGTAATGACAGGCTGAGGTCAGGGACAAGCTTTGATGAATCACACGTATTAATTCTTAGTGCCACAACCTTGAGGGCCACCAGGATTCTCCACTTGTTCCACTTGACAGTTTTCCTTTTCGGGGCTTGCTTTTGTCTTACATAGGGCAGAATGGACAGCTTTTACAGGGATAGTTCCTCATAGCTTTGTGCAAAGGAATGAACTGAATGCATCACTTTTCAATTTGCCTCCAGTCTCTCAAGTACCTTCTCTAAAATGGTTCTAAACAGAAGCTCCAGTGGTGCATTATGCAGTTCTGATTTGAAATGCTCTGGCAGAGGCTGTGTCCTCAGTCAGGCTTGTTGCCTCACCACAGAGCCCTTGGGATCTGCTCTGCATGATGAACTGACAGCATCATTTCATGGAGTACCTGGCAGCCTGACAACTAAGGTTGTACTGGTAAAGCATCTCCCTCTAAGTCTTTATCCTGTATCCCCTTTGTATTCTGCCTCAAATGGTTAATGATGATGCACTCATGAATTTCAACATGAGGAACTAACAGCATAATAGGATGGAAGCGGAGGTGCAAGTCTTCCTCCCAAAGTGGACAAAGATTCTACTTTCTCCTTCTCACATGAAACAAGATTCCTGAATGAATCCACAACAGATCCCTTGCTGGAATCCATGGATACCACCTCTGGATCAGCCATGGATTCTTATATATTAACAGTCTAACTTCTTAGTAGCAGGGAAACCGGCAAAAAAAAAAGCATTATTAATACAGCATCTAGGAGTTCCTAAACCAGAGGAATATCCAGAGGTTTGGTTTCAGACAAACCCAGAAACATCCATTATTTAACCTGGGCTTGAGAAAACTTCCTCATCCTCACTTTTAAAAATCTCCTTCATTCTGTGAAGGGGACCCTCAAATAAGACACAGTGCAGGGGATGACGCATGAAATAACATGTCCTCAGTGACTGAGTCCAGATAAAAGAGGAATGACATTTGGTCCAAATAGATCATCTGCATTTGAGCATGAAGTACTGGGATATCCCTAAGAAGAAAGCTTCCTTTTCCTTTTGTGAAATGGCATCTTGACATAAAAAGAGCATCAAAGGTTGGCTGTCTGGGATTAAAAAAAAAGTTCTATAAAGTCATAGGCCAGCTTGCTGAGCTCTGGGAGAGGCAGCTCAGCTAAGGCTGAGGTAAACTAGCCAATGTCTGTTTGGTTTGAGCATGTTAAGTCTGTGTTCGGAACTGGGTCTGTCTTAGAGGCCTCAGGCCAAAGTCAGACACCGGGCACCACAGGCCAGTCTCCTTTAACAGTCTCACAAACAAACATGGGGATGTTACTCTCCCCTGTGCTGAAAATAATACAGGTGTAGGAACCAAAGGCCCATGCAGAGGCCTCAGAACTGACAACAAAGTGGTTTCAGCTCACAAGACTTGCTCTGGTCTGACAGTGAGGCAGACCTCATAAGGATCATTCTAGAGGCTTTGACAGCAACTACCGGCAGATAGAGAGGACTGTGAAGGTGCCTCACTAGAACAAATATCTTTTACCTCAGGGGACTACTCAACTCTGAAGTAGTGTAGTCTCCCTCCAGAATTTTCTTCTCCTTCTGACTTGTCTTTAAGTACTTCTTATGTGAGAGGTCAAAGGAAGAATGAGTAAACAGAGTAGTGGACCAGAACTAGACTCATGGCATCTTCAGAGGCAAGGACTGCTAAAGAGCTTCTGCCTATGTTTTGAAGTCCTCCCTTAAAGGACATTCCCATACACAAACAAAAATGCACAAATCATGAAAATACTTGTGTGGCAATTGATTTCTGCACCTAATACAATAAACATGCTTAGACACAGACATCTATCCAGCAAAAGTATTCAATAGCAATTAGCCTACACCAATATAAAAATAAGATAAGACACCCCCCCCCCCAACAGGGAACATATCTGTAACTCTCAATACAGGCCAAATCAAGATGATGGCTGCACACTGATAACTTAATTTCAACTCTCTCAGTGTGAGAAAAACATGGATAAGGGCTAGTAAGTCTGCCAGCTTTAGTAAAATTCACTTACTTGCTAGTAAGTAAACTGCCTGGACGCCAGCAAAGAAAAAAAATTAGAGACCCTGAAAGAAAACCAACCAGAAAAGGTGAACGGAAAACAGTGACAGGGAAGAATCCTGCAGCTGTTCAGCAAAAATCAGTTCAAGCTCAAGCTTTGGTACAAGACATGACTTCCAGTAATTTAGAGGAAAAAAAACTAAATCCAACATGTTTAGAGCTGATTAAAATAAATTAAACACTGAAGGAGTATATCTACTCAAATACTGGAAAGATGGACGAAGCTTTAAGCAGCTATCCAGATGAACTGATAAAACTGCAAAAATCAGAGGATGAAATGAAGAAAAGGTAATATGTGACTTCTCAAAAACAGTGGTTTCAAAAACTGTAAGAGCCAGAGGACAGAGCACGCACAGACCCTGAAAATTTCTGCTGTACCAGAGAAACTGGAAAGAATAAACTATTCATTTTATGAAAGCACAAATAAGCAAGCAACTGGATTGGTATTACACAGCAGGATTTCTTAAATGAAAGTGCACATCAAGTGTATGCTCCAAATCTGGCCATGAAAACACAGCCAAGACCTGTACTAGTAAAGACACAATCACATCAGCAGAAAGAGTTAATCCTGACAACATTTTTGCAGAAGGGCAAAGTATTAAAAAATGGAGAGAGTGGAGCGTTTGTGGAAAATGATTATTCACTATACACCAGGCAGAGGAGAAGCAAATTTATCCCATAAATCAGGGAATGTCGACAAGTGTGAAATTCAAGTTGCTGTATCTATCTTCAGAATATATTTTTCCTGCAGGATCAAAGCCATTTTTGATACAGAACAGGCTAAGGAAAAAAAGTTTGTCCATCAAAAAGTAAGCCACCAAACAGAAGGAGACTCTGCTTTTCACTGGTCTGATAAAGCTCGTAGAGAGACTTTACCAGTGAAACCTTCCTCCAATGTTCCAAAGGAAAATGCTTGAGACACAACAAAAAGCACAGGAGTTGACTTGAAGAATCGGGAGTACCTTGGACTTGAACCAGAGTAGGTATGGGGATATGGAAATAAACAGGAAGAAGACTACCAACACTGAAATTAATGAATAACTGTAAGATTATAAAGCATCAATCACATTTGCGAATTATGGCTGGCTGAGAAAGATGGGACTTTTGTAGAATTTGTTAAACTTGAGGGAGGACTGAAAAGCTTCTATATCTTACTTCATGTCATTAATGTTTGGAGGGACACTAAAAAGAAAAAACAAACAATTTTTGCTCTTAATACTTGTATAAAGCAATTCATGATATAAATTGCATGTTATATAGTAAAGAAGATGTCTGTAGTTTGTAGTCAGAGGTATCTAAAATAAGGAGGTAAGGATGAGTCTTTCCAATGACTGTTGTATGTGACAGAGATGCTGAAGTAAACAAGTACTTTTTTAGTTTTAAGAAATGTGTCCAGAGAAGACAGGCTGGACAAAATGAGAAGTTATGTACCTACCATAACATTCCATGTTAGTTGTCCTCTCTCGCCTTCTTTCTTGCTGGATGGGTTCGGAGCCAATCCTCGGCTCCGACTCGGCCACTTACTAAAGCTCGAGAGCTCATTTTACCGGCTCGAGGCAACCCTATATCCCATGATGCAAGGCGATGACTACCCAGATCTCATTTGGTAGCTAAGGAAAAGTTATGCAATATATTCCTCCAACTGGAGAGGAGGAGGAAGAGGTAATAATAATAATCCCCTGAAAAAGACCAACCTGATCTAGTGACACTAGTAAGCTGATTAGCTGGAAAAATTGGATCAGGACTCTTCAAGGAAGAGGAACAATCTTCTCGGTCTGACCAGGCTAGGGGGATGGTGGCCGGGACGCAAGAAAGAAGGCGAAAGAAGACAACTAACATGGAACGTTATGGTAGGTACATAACTTCTCAATGTTAAGTTGTCAATCTCGCCTTCATTCTTGCTGGATGGGACCGAGTCCCTAGCACCTCTATCCTGGGTGGCTCAATGGAAAAGACTCTTGAGAACGGTGGAACCAAAATTTGCTCTGTCTCTGGAGGCCAAGTCTAATTTGTAATGCGAAACAAAGGTATGAGGAGAGGCCCATGTGGCTGCTGCACAAATAGTGTCTATTGGAAGTCTAGCCTGAAAAGCTGTAGATGTAGCTAGTGCTCTGGTAGAATGGGCTTTTGGCCTAGAAATCAACTCTTTACCTCTGAGCTGATAAATGCATGTAATCACAGAAGACAGCCATCTAGATAGGGTTACCTTGGATACTGGAAGGCCTTTCCTGTTCTCTGCATAGGATAAAAACAGTTGATCAGATTTCCTAAAATTTTTGGTTCTGTCCAGATAACATCTGAGTTGGCAGTGAACATCGAGATAATGTAGTTTTTGTTCCACTCTATTAGAATAATTTGGGAAAAAAACTGGAAGATCAATAGATTGATTTAAGTTAGTCTGCGATGCCACTTTGGGTAAGAAAGACGGATTAGTCCTTAGAGAAACTCTGTCTTTGTGGAAGATTAAGTAGGGAGGACGAATGCAGAGGGCATGAAGCTCAGATACTCTCCTGGCAGAAGTAATGGCAACTAGAAAGAGTGTCTTCCAAGAAAGAAATTTCAATGAACAGGTAGCCGCAGGTTCGAAAGGGGGAAGAATCAAGGATGTTATTAAATTTAGATCCCATTGTGGTGGGGGGGTCTCTAATCGGAGGTTTAAGTAAAAATATACCTCTAAGGAATGCCTTGCAAAGTTTATGTGACATGATGTTGTGGTCCAACAAGCCGATATGAAAATTTGAAATGGCTGCCAGCTGAACTTTTACTGTGGAGGAAGAAGATCCTGAATGAAAAATCTCGGCTAGGAAGGCCAAGACCGAATGAATCGGAGCAGTAAAGGGATCTATGTTCCTAGCTTTTGCCCAGAAGGAGAAACGTTGCCATTTACTAGTGTAAATCCTTCTGGTGGAAGATTTAAGGGAAGCTACTATGATATCCCGGACGGGATTAGAAATCATAGAAAGCCTGGCTAGGGATGGAAGTGGAGCAACCAAGCAGTGAGGTTGAGAGAAGGTATGGATTGGTGCAGCTGCCCCAACTGGTGGGTCAGAAGATCTGGAACCGGGTCCAGATGCCATGGCTGTACCAAAAGATAACGATGTAGGAACGGAAACCATATCTGTCGAGGCTAATAAGGGGCAATGAGAATCATCTTGGCTCTCAAGGCGGTTGCTTTCTGAATTACTTGTGGTATTAGAGGGAAAGGAGGAAAAGCATAGAGAAGTCCCCGGGGCCAATCTTGGACTAGAGCGTCTCTGGGGGGATGGCCTGGAAGGGGGAAGAGAGAGAAGAAGTCGGGGCATTTGCTGTTTTGAGGGGTAGCAAAAAGATCGCAGCAAGGAAGGCCCCACTTCTGAAAAATCTCTTCAGTCACAGATTGTTTGAGAGACCACTCGTGAGGCATGAGAATAGCTCTGCTCAACCTGTCCGCTATGATGTTGGATTTCCCGGGGATATGCATTGCTATCAGAAACCGCTGAGAAGAGATTGCCCACTGCCAAAGTCCGAGTGCCTCACGACACAGTGGATAGGACTTGGTTCCGCCCTGCTTGTTGATATACCACACTACGGACATATTGTCCATTTGGACTGCAATAGTTCCTAGGGGAAGAGAGTCGTGGAGGGCTTGCAACGTTAAAAGCACTGCTCTCATCTCCAAGACATTTATGTGCAGGTGGTATTCGAAAGGTTGCCAAGTGCCATGGACCATCCTGCCCTGATAATGCCCCCCCCACCCGATCAGGGAGGCGTCCGATGTAACCGTGGCGACCGGGGTGGGAGGAACAAAGAGTCTGCCCTGATGGACTTGAGGGGACAATATCCACCAGGTCAGATGCCTTTTGCAAACTGGAGTTGTTATGATCCTGTGATGCATGGGAAGTCGTTGAAAGGACCATTGGGCGAACAGCATCCATTGTAGGAGACGCATGCAAAAGCGGGCAAGGGGAAGAAGTGTTATGGCGGCCTCCATAAGACCCAATACTTTCAGAGCAAATCTGGCCTGAATTTTGTCGCTGTGAAGAATCACATGGATGTGGTTTTGAATATCCAAGATCCTTTGGTCTGTTAACTTTGCTGAAAGTTGTACGGTGTCCAATGTGGCGCCTATAAAGGTAATAGACTGACAGGGCGACAAGGCAGATTTTTCGAAATTTATAGAAATCCCTAGCCCTCTGCAAATGTAAATGGTGTAATCTCTGGCTTGGAGAAGTTGATGCCTGGTGGTGGCAGTGAGGAGCCAGTCATCTAGATATGGAAACACCTGGAATCCTTGCCGTCTCAGGTGAGCCGTAACCGCTGCCATACATTTGGTGAACACTCTGGGGGGGCTGTAGTGAGTCCAAATGGCAGGGCTCTGAATTGGAAGTGACTGGCCCCCAGCCGAAAGCGGAGAAACCTTCTGGAGCGCCTGTGAATTTTTATGTGATAGTACGCATCCTGAAGGTCCACCGAGCACATCCAATTGTCCTTGCCCAGAAAGGGTAGAATGGACTGAAGCGTGACCATCAGGAATCTTGTTTTCTTTACAAACTTGTTTAGTTTGCCGAGATCTAATATTGGTCTCCAGTCCCCTGTCTTTTTTGGTACTAAAAAGAACCTTGAGTAGATTCCGGATCCTATTTGGTCTGCTGGGACTGGCTGGATGGCTCTTTTTGCTAGCAGTTTTGATATCTCTGGTACTGCTAGTTCCCTTAGACCGGTGGAACGCCTGGAAGGGTTCCCTTTTGCTGAATTGGGGTTTGAATAAAGGAAATTTTGTAACCCTCAGATATGATCGACTGTACCCATTTGTCTTGAGAAAGGGAAAGCCAGGCTTTTGGGTACAGCGATAATCTTCCCCTGACTGCCTCCGAAGGTGGACAATCGGGCAACATCTCAGGGATGCTGGAAGGGTTTGTCAGAGAGAGGCTCCCTGCTACTCTGATTCTGCGGACCCCCTCTGCCCCTAGGGCGGCATCTGTTGTTGTTACCCCCTCTGCCTCTGGGGGTAAACTGACCTCGTGCGTCAGGCATGACTCCTTGAGATTTGCGGAACCACATTTTCCCTCCCTTCTGACCTTTTGGGTAAGGTCTTGAAGGGATGGAGAAACGGACTCCTACGGCAGAGAGAGTCTTGCTATCTTGTTCGCATCTAGCCAAGGTGTCTTTCACTTGAGGTCCGAACAAGGTCGAACCATCAAAAGGAGAGTTTGTGAAGGACGCCTTGAAGGGGTCTGCAAAATTACAAAGCCGCATCCAGGATTGACGCCTTAAAGCCACTCCTGTGCCTGCAGCCCTACTCGCTCCATCGGCTGCATATGAAATGAGCCGCATGGAGGAGTTAACAATGGAGTTTAGGATTCCTAGCTGTGAGTTAATTTTATCCTGGGACCCAGCAGCTGACGGATCCTGTAAAACTTCTCCCAACTCTTTAAGAACATCTCTTTGAAGGCGGGTGAAGTGACACAAGTAGTTCAGCGACCTTTGCCATGTGGTCGCTGAAGAAAAAATCCCCTTGCCGTACCTATCCATAGTCCTGGAATCCTTGTTAGGAGGATGGACAGGTACTGAATGATCAGCTAGTTCCTTCTTGGTGGCTGCAGCCACCACCATGGCATCAACCGGGACACCTTTTGTCAAAAATTGCCTATCAGGTGGGGCCGTGATGAATTTAGAAGGCCTCCGAGGAATGGGTTCCACTGAATCCGGGGCCATCCACGCCTTCCGAGCCACCACGTCCATAAGAGGGTCGAAAGGCGGAGACACCCAGGAGGTGGAGGGTCGAGACCCGAACGCCTCCAGGTATACAGACTCGTCCTCGGAAGGATTAAGGGAAGGCCAGTTCCCCTCTGCTTAAGGAGTCCAAGGATGTCTGAGAAAGAGACATCCTCAGAGGGGACCTTGGGGATCCCTCCGACTCATCCAAGTCAGTATCGGATGTAATAGACTCGGGGGAGTCTAGATGTTTCCTCTTACGTGGAGGCTCACCTGATGGGTCAGGAGAAGCCTCGGAAGAGGAAGATATTCCCAGTGGGGAAACCTGAGGCATTAGATCTCTGGGTCCGGGAGCAAGAGAGTGGGAAGAGACGTCAGCAGGCACTGTAGTGGGAGGAGCTGATGGAACTGACCGTTGACTACGCCCTGGGACTAGTACACTCCTCATCACCTCGAAGGCTCCCCCGTCAGAGAGGCCAGAAGGCTCCCTCCAAGAGATAGGAACCCCAGGCCGCACCGACAGGGACGGCTCCGAGGCTGATGTCGGGCAGAGCTCACCAGCCAAGCTCTGAGAGGGAGAACGGGTCGGACAAGGGTCCGATGCCACTCGCCTCGGAGCCAGCGAGAGACCAGACGCCCGGATCCCTCCAATGAAGGCATCAAGGAGGAGATCGGAGCAGAGGACGACGGAGCCGAAGGGGGAGGTGGTATCGGCTCCGAAGTCACAACAGTCTCTGCTCCGAGGAGCTCTGGCTCCGAGCTCTGTAAGAGAGTCTAAGGAGGAATGTTAGGTGGATGTGTAATAGCTACCGTCTGTTGAGACGGGCTATGGAGCATTTGGGCCAATGCCTGAGACTTTAATAGTCTACTCACCACTCTCTCAAGGTCGTGGTCGGACAGCCTGGACGACCGAGAAGACCGGCTCCGATGGCTCCGTTCAGAAAGCAGGGGTGATCTCGGAGCCGAATGTATCGACACCAACGAAGGGGATCTTGATCTCTTTCTTGAGATAGATGGAGCCGAAGGAGCCGAGGATACGTCGGCTCCAGCCGGAGCCGACACTGAGTGCCCAGATTTAGCGGCATTGGCGCCGAATGGAGCCGATACTGTAGCTTGTGACATAGAAGGATCGGCTCCGGCCAGAGCCGATGTCGTCACAGAAGGCGAACCAGTAGCCAATGGCTTAGGGCTTGGAGCCGAAGGCTTAACTGGTTTCGAGGGCTTCCCCGGAGCCGACTTAGTCGGGGAGCTCTCAGGCTTTAATAAGCCCCTCAGCATTAATTTATTTCTGCGCTCCTGCAAGACTCTTGGGCTGAAGGCATGGCAGACAGCACAAGAGTCCTGCAGGTGCAGAGGTCCCAGGCAGTAAACACAAGAAGTGTGACCGTCTGTCAGAGACATCTTCTGACAGCATGAGTCACAATTCTTGAAGCCTGAGACCTTTGTGTCCTTCGACATAACTGTGTCGAGGAAACACTAAGTGACAAAAAACACAGACACACACACAATAAACACCCAATCCAATAAAAATTAAAATAGGGATACAAACACACCCAAACACCACACAGAATCCCTGACAAAAAATTAGGAAAGGGGGAGGCTTAAGGCCTAACTTAGGGGAAGGGATAAATAACTGGAAAAATAAGGAACACCAACGGAAATAGGGTTAAACTAATTGTTAAGAGTTTACACAACAACGGTAGTGACTAAAACTAAAAGGTGAGAGACTAAAAGTCTGAAATTTGAAAAACTTACCAGGAGCCGGTAAAAAAAGCACCTCGCAAGCGAAAGCGGCAAACGAGATCTGGGTAGTCATTGCCTTGCATCATGGGATATAGGGTTGCCTCGAGCCGGTAAAATTAGCTTTCGAGCTTTAGTAAGTGGCCGAGTCGGAGCCGAGGATCGACTCCGAACCCATCCAGCAAGAATGAAGGCGAGCTTGACAACTTAACATGCATGTTTAAGTTAATATGCTGTAATTTTGGGCTGTTGGGATGGGGGACGGGGTGTAAAAGTGCACTGATTATGAGATATGTCGAGTTTATTAAACACTCTCTCTTATTTTTGCATAGGTAAATGTCTGGATTAATGCCCTTGGCTTAATCTACAATCTTTTTTTTTTGGTAAGCAAGTGGATTTAAAAAATAAGAAACATTATGAATGCAATGGGAAGCTTTCATTTAACAAAGAAATGTTCAGTGAGAACTGAGAAGTCTGCAGCTGAGGGCAACTGTACAATCTTATTACAATGGCTATGCTGCACATATTATTTTGGAATATAAATGGCTTTACAGGCACAAACAAAAGGTAAGAATATTGAATTATATTAAGAAATGCAGAGTGCAAATAAATGCAACAGGAGACATATTTGGAAAGAAATAAGCATGAAAATTTGATAAAGAAAGGATTTCAAGATGGATATTCAGCAGAATATCAGGGACAAAGAAAATGAGGACTACTTACACTAATTGCTAGAGGAGCTCCAACAGTGACAGAACAGAAAAAAGTTAACAATGGTAGATCTGCGACACTAAGGGGCTACTGGCAAGGGAGGGGGGGGATAATGCTGGCATGTATTTATATTCTACCTAAAACTACTATAATGAAGCTTAAGAAAACTTTGGAAGAAAATCAGCTTTCAGCAGGAAATACTGCTTATGGGTGGGAACTAGAACTTGATTTGCAACAGTGAGGATGTATTTGAAGAACCTGGAAAATATAACAAAAGAAGGTAGATATCTGAAGAAATTTATGAAAATATTTTGTATGGAAGACATTAATTCAGTGGTAGGAACTCTGAAAGAATTTACATATTATTCCACAAGGTACAGACTGAGCTACACTAGACAGAAATTATATTTCACAGGAACATGTGCATTTAATTGAAAGCTTCGACAAACATACAGTAACTATTTGTGATCACGGACCAATAAAACTACGATAAAAAAGCAGGGTAATGAAATTAACACTGGTGCTTCCCCACCTACCTGTTAAAAAGAGAAGAATTTAAGGAATAGAAAGTGGAAATTAGTAATTATTAATGAAGACAGAAATTACTTGTTATAGCTAGTGAGTAGCATAAAATGAAAATGAAGTTTAAAAATAGGGTAGAAATAAAAGAAAAAGAGATATTGTTAAGAAGTAATAGTAATTCTTTAAAGGGGTTGACAAAGGTTAAAGTATGCAGAATAGGGAGAATCACACAGAATAAGCAGAGGAGCAACTGCAGAGTACTAAACAGAAAATAAGGGAGTATCTGGATAATATGCATTGGTTTAGAAAAATTGCTGTTAAGCAACAGCTCTACAGACAAAAACTTTTAGCATAACGACTTGGGCAACCAAATGCAGAAAGGGTTGTTGCTAAACTTAGGGAGTCTATAACAAGAAAAATAACCACAGATCATGTAGAAGTATTACAGATATTTTGAAAAATTTATGAACATTTGAATAAAACAGAGACATGTGTAAATCAGGAAAAAATACAAATGGAAATATTTAAGGAAGACTTAAAATGAGATAAAAACGGTGACCTATAATCCTTCTGCAGGAAAGTCTCCAGGAATAGATGGTATTCCTGTAGAAGTTTAGAAGCTATGAGGGAAGAAAGTGATAAAGTTCTGGGAAGATTGTGTTTAACAGTATTTTAAAATAAGGGTAAACACCAACAACCTGGAAGGAAGCTGTGGTCACTGTAATACCTGAAGACAGTAAAGACCCATCACACCAAGCTTCATATAGGCCAATTTCAATTTTAAACAACAATTGTACAGTATTTATGTCTACAACAGCTAAAACAACAACAAAGGCATTGCCAAAATTCATAGATCTGGATCAATGCGGTTTTGTGGAGAGGAGGCAAGCATTTGACAACATTAATAGAACAATGTTAATCCAGAGAAAAACAGAATGTAATAAAATACCATCGTTGTTGGTGGGTCTTGATGCAGAGAAAGCATTTGACAGAGTACGCTGGGATTTTAGGAGTAGGACAATGGAAGCATTTGCATTCTGTCATACAATAATCATGAAAA